>NC_056729.1:1012901872-1012984372 GCF_019279795.1 Protopterus annectens
TCCACAAAAAACTAGGAGCATTATACAGAAATAAGCAGCATCTCACCAAAGCACTAAAGATTTCAGTAGCAAATTCCCACCTTATCTCCACCCTACTTTATGCCTCTCCAATATATACCAACCTAAGGCAATGCAATCTAAACAAGCTCAAGAACAGCTACAACAAAATCGCCAAATTCACCACAGGGGCATCTTACCATAGTCACCACTAGTGCTCACTTACTGAACTGGGCTGGCTTGAACTCCCTCACCTCCTTCAATGGTATCAGCTCACACTCGCCCACAAACTAGTAAACCATCCACTAAAAGACCCATCCCTCCAGAATTTACTCCAACCCTATCGCACCACCAGACAACTAAGATCCAGCAACAAAAATCACTTACAGGTCACTAAAGCCAGTAACTCTGACGGAGAAGCACTACTCTCTTGTACCATAGCCAAATTATGGAACTCCCTCCCACTCACAATTACCTCCGTACCATCATGCATCCACTTCAGAACTTTACTAAAATCACACCTAAAAACATGCTGGCTATGCCCTTGCAACTCCCCCTCTAATATCACCCACCCCATCCACCCACTACCTTTCTTTCCACCCCACTAACTACCTTGATTAGAGCAAGCTCAGATGCTCATAAGCCTAACTACTTATTATACAGCAGGAACTTCTTACTGTAACAATTGTTAATGTCTGTTATGCACTTCGCAGATGATAAAGATTCTAGTTGTCTATTGATGTACTATGTTCTTCATCTGTAACTATGTTTGAATTGTTAATTGCTATGTTGATCAAATTGTTAATTGCTATGTAAATCCAATGTAACTACTGTCTGTATATTTTAACTGTGGAGCTTTTCTCCCCGGCCTCTGCTGAAAATGGACCTACGTCCAGTCGGACACTCCTGGTCAACAAATGTAAATAAATAAATAAATATATATATATATATATATGTATATATATATATATATATATGGGTTCACATCAGAAGCTCGAAATACTGAAATCTCGAATTTCAGTATCTTGAGCCCAAAAAGTCGAATCCACATAATAACTAATGTTTAGAAAACGAAATTCAAAACCTCGAATACTGGAGATTTTGAATTTTGCACTTCTAAAGATGGGTAGGGGCTGTGGTGTTTGTCAGTGTGCTTTGTTGCTGTGATGTGTGTGTGCGAAGAGAAAGTAGCTTGTGTGGTGGTGTTTTGTGTGTGTTTGTATATAGTGCGACCTCGGAGTGAGAATACTTAAGTAGGGGTGAAGGGGCTTGCCCCTGCTTTCATGTAATAGAGTGATTGCGTGTTTGTGTGGTGGATGGTGTGTGTGTGTGTGTGTGTGTGTGTGTGTGTGTGTGTGTGTGTGTGTGTGTGTGTGTGTGTGTGTGTGTGTGTGTGTAGTAAAACTGTGTAATTCAAAACCTCCGATATTCGAGGTTTTGAATTTTGCAGTTTTCAGTTTTGTTGTTTTGTGGATTCAACTTCTTGGGCTCGAGATATTGAAATTCGAGATTTCAGTATTTATATATATATATATATATATATATATATATATATATATATATATATATGTATATATATATATATATATATATATATATATATATATATATATATAAAGCACTGCAGTGGATTCATAGCTCAGCACCAGTAGTCACAACATCTTAGTGCGAGGGGATGTAATGTAAGTATCGCAGGTATGCATGTAGAATGTTGCTACAGTAACAGGGGTGTGTCAACAGATTTGTTGTGTGGGAAGTCACTTATGATACTGACATGTACGCCATCAGTTACTGACAGACACCATAAGATCATCATTTTGAAGTACCACACAAATCACAGTAATGATCCTGTGGAATACAGCAGAGATATGACCAATAAACATGGACAGTCTGACACAATCTGGTCATTCCAGAGGTATACACAGAACTCCTTAGTGCAAGACGTGTGGACCAAGCCTGACAAAGTGGATGTTTGCAGCCATGCAAATGGGGTTATCACAAAAATACTGGAATAGATAAGCTCACACAGTTGATGCATTCATGCACTTCCATCTGTCCTAACACATATTAACCGGAAAAGTAGAGGTCCTAGGCCCACATACTTCCCACTAGTTAGTGACATACATCTTCACAGCATCCCACTGCTTTTTCAGAACTACACAACACTTATGGTGGCCAGACAACAGTACATCTGACAAATATCTGGACATAACATCACACTAGGTAAATACACTGAGCTGCTAGGCATGTATCAAAGCACTGTGCAAACTACAGGCAGACTGCCACAACACTGACCTAGGTTTCCTATGGGGAATACACATGCACTTGCAAATATAGCAGGCACTACGGGCATGTAACAGCATGGAGTAACAGACATCAATGTGAAAGAGCATACCCATATCCAATCTGAACACAATCACAGTTACATTATGGTAAACCTAATTAATAGTACAGTATATGGACTGTGTGAACAAAACCATCCACATATGTGCCACTCACACACTAGCCCTACATATACTGGCCCAATACACATTGTAGTCTGATGCCTGACTGTGGTATGGGACATGTCTCAGTCTGGCCCTACAAACATATACACTGATAGTGTACAGTAAACTGGAACAGCATGCAACGTCAGATAGAACAGAACCAAGAACAATGACATCTACCAAAGTCCATACACAGGCCAAATAACATATTCACAATACACACTCTGTCAACAATCACCACAGGTATACAAACCTCATTACTGTAGACACTACAACAGAATGTCCAGGTTTTGTCCTCAGATATAAGGCCTACTATACATAACATCTCAAGCAGTCTGATATCTCACTGGATTGCTATCAGGTATGATGTCAGTAAATAATGATATACTGTACATATGCACCTCTTACTGCATGACATATTGACAAAGAGTGACAGCCATGGAGGACAGAGGCACAAACACAGTGCCAATATTGACATATTGCTGAGATAAACTGAGAAAATTCCTGGTGTAACAGGGTTTGTTGTGACATATCTCTTCTGCGGGATATGAAGTCAGTAACTCACATGGATGCCACCATGTACTGACTGCAATCATCAGAGTATGCTACTGCATTTCTAATGACAGGAAATGTGTGAGTAGCACACCACACGTAAGTGTCCAAACTCTGGTCAGTCTTCATATAGCCCTACAGGTGAGAGTTTCTTCAACCACATAACAGTCATGCCAGACTTTAAATCATGTAGAACAGCCATAACCACACAAACCCTGTTAAACCAGCATTACTTCAAATGTAGTCAGCAATACTTACATTCTGTGCGCATGCCTGGAACACCCCCCCCAGTTGTTGGCCTGTCTCTGCAGTGTATGTTGTAAGAGGTATTTCCAACTACCCTCTGAGATGCTGTTTGTCAGACACTCACATGAAGTCCTGCTCACAGTGAAGGAAAGGGGCCAACACCCACATGAAGTGCTTAGTTATAGGAGTGTGTTTCCATGCAATTGGCTGTAGGAATGATACCACAGCTGTTCCCCATGCAATTAGCAAGTGGGGGACTGCAATTCGTGCACAGCCCATCAGCTGATCATGAGCATTTTTATAAAACTCAAGCTGCTGCCTATGCAAAACATATGTACTTTTCCACATCCACCAGAGAGAGAGAGAGAGAGACAGACAGACACAGACACAGAGACAAAGAAAAAGTAAAAAAGGAAGGGAGTAAGAGAGTAAGTGCCAAGTATGTTTGTGTATGATCCGTGGGTGGAGAGTGGTATCTGGGTATTATAATGGTTGCCTATATTGTTTACTAATCCATACTGTCACATAGTAATTGCACATGGCTGTACACATTTATGGCTGAGGATTGTCTACAACAACCTCCGCAGTGTCTGAAAACTGTTGGCCTTGTAATGTGGACATTGGGACATATAGGTCCTTAATATAATGATGTAGCAAAACCCACACTGTAATAGATCCTGTCATTACACAATCACCCCCACACCTGCACAGATGGCACACACACAAATACACACTCACCAGTACAGAATTTCAACCCCCAACCTGACTACGTTTTGCTATTGTAGTGTTATGCAGTTATTGCATGCGCCACGGAACTTACATGTTGGAGAGCTGTCCAAAGGTATCTTTGAAGCTGAGTAACATCAGCAACAGTGCTAAAGGAGGGGTAAAGGAAGTGTAGTAAGTGTGAATGTCCACAAAATCAAGTGTCAATGAAGACACACACACACACACACACACACACACACACTCACATTTGTGGTTCATTGCTTCGCAGGTGTGTAGTAGGTGAATGGACCTGAAGGCTGTTCAAGACTAGGCAAAGGGAATACATTGGCATCAGACCGCATGACAATAGTCTCCAGTGTGGCTCAGGGGTGTAGTCCCTGGAGTGGTCCCCAGGGCTGGGTATTCTATTCACCATCCACTCATCTGGGTTACTGTTGTGGGTGGCCAGTGATGTGCACTGCTTCCCATGTATGTGATCTATATTCCATAGCATGGACATTGTCTGGGTTGTGCACATGTCCCACATGCATGTTCTTTGACATGTGGAAGTGTATTTCAGGTCTCTGGGGCATGTTGTGTGGACAGATTGTTATCTTCTGATGTAATATTCCCGACCTCATTTGGTGAGACCTGGCTATGGAACTGAGGTCATGCTTGCACCTATATTGACAGCATGATACAGGTATTCAGTGGAGTTAGTGGTGTCTGCCCATACAGGGAATGTGTATAAGGCATGGTATTCCCTTTGTGACTTACATTTGCAGACTTTACAGTTGTTGCAGGCATCCAGTGGGGAACATAGCAAAAGGGCCACTGTAAGCATTTATTTCCCTACTGCGGGGATGGAACAGGGTGCCATGTCCTTTTACTTGCTGTATAACACACAGTCAGGAGATGTAACACATCACAGTACTTTCTGATGTCAGTGCCACTGTTGTTGTCAACAGGCACGTAGTCCACTGCAATCACACCTTGGTTACTATCTGTGAGGCATATAGAGAGAAATACCAATATAGTGGTTATTGCCTAATCAAGTGTGCTTGTGTATGAGACATGGGTGGAGAGTGTTCTCTGAGTAATAGAAGGGTTGCCTATATTGTTCACCAATCCATAATGTAACATGTAGGGCTAAGGATTGTCTACACCAGCCTCCTGGTGTTTGACATCTGTTCTCCTTGTGAGGTAGACATTGTGACATATACTAGGTCCTCAACCTAACAATTTAGCAAAACCCGACCCACAATGGATCCTGTTATTACACAATCACGGCAACCTCCATACAGGATACTAATGACAGACACACACTCGCACACACACACACACACACACACACACACACACACACACACACACACACACACACACACACACACTTGCCATTACTGAGATTCAAGCCCCTACCTAGCTATGTATTGCTACTATAGTGTAGTGCACTTATTACACGTGCCACAGAGCTTACAGGATGGATGTTGTCCCAAGGTGCTTCTAAGGTGAGGGACATTGACAGCCCTTGCAAATACTGGCATTGGGTGATGTAGTGGGTGATAGATCCCAAAAATAATTTTACCCTATACACCCATTTACATTTCTTAGGGGTGAGGTTCAAACCTCTATCTAATAATCTTTATGGACGCATGCAATCTTTATGTTACGCATTTATCACATGCACCACTGACCTGACATGGTTTAGGGTTGGCAACAGGTACGTCTAAGGTGGATGATAAAAGATTGCCAAATTCCGGTAATCACGGCCACACAGGTAGAAATCGCACTCTCCAAAGCTAAGAATACAGCATCCATGGGACCAGATGACATCCAGGGCTGTGTACTACATGAACTACAAAATGAACTGGCACCTCACCTAAGTGTCATGTAAAATCATAGCCTTACCTCAGGCTTCATGCCCACTAAGTGGCGCACAGCTACATTTATCCCACTCCACAAGGGGTGATCCACCTTGGATCCTGGGAACTACCATCCCATCAGTCTGATGAGCCTGATCTGCAAGGGCATGGAACGCATTATCATGGAACTTATAAACAAAGACATTGGCAACCTTTAAACATTGGAACCAACCCAGTTTGGTTTCATGAAGGGCCAATCTTGTCTCCTGAACCTGATTGACTTCATTGAATCTGTCTCAAGAGCTGTGGACGAGGGTAAGGCGGTCCACACAGCTTATCTGAACATTGCCAAGGCCTTCGACACCATCCCCCACTCTGGAATCACAGATAAACTTACTAAACTAGGCATAAATCCTATGTCACTTGATGGATTGCCAACTGATTTACTGACAGAACCCAGACTGTAAAGGTAGCTGACTCGGAAATCCATCTCCAGACAAGTGACAAGTGGAGTACCTCAGGGTTCAGTCCTGGGACTACTCTTATTTGACATCTACTTCTCTGAAGTACAGGTCAACACTAAGTGACTCTGGCTAACAAAGTTCGCAGATGACTGCAAACTGGGAGCCATTATTGAATCCCCAAATAATGTGGATATCCTACAAAAGGGCCTTACAGAAATAGATGCTTGGTGCCAGAGCCATGGGCTCAAGCTTAATGCCAAGAAATGTATTGTTATCCCCTTTGGGAAAAAAACATGTACCCATGACTTACCACATAGGTGGCAGTACACTAAACACCAAAAGTGTTATGATAGTCTTAAGGACACAGGTGGACAGTGGTCTCACCTTCGATAACCACATCACCACAACAGTCAGGAAATCTTTCTATGTGGCACACCTCATCACTAAGGGCTTTTCATCCAGAAAAAAGGAGGTCATTGTCCCACTGTACTCATCCCTCATTAGACCCATTATAGAGTACAATGCCCCATTTGGTATGTGCCTCATAAGACATCTGCAGCAGCTGGAAAGGCCGCAGAAATACCTCACTAAAAGAATTGCAGGCCTAAAGCAGATGCCCTATACTGACCATCTAAAAAACTCCAGCTATACTCTGTGGCATATCATCTACTCAGAGGTGATCTCTGCTTAACATACAAGGCCATGTCAAACCCTGAGCTGTTGGACATGCTCCACTTAAAGAAATCCCAATCCCTCAGAGCCACATGCTCCAGGTATCTAAACCTTGTCATCACAATGAACAAGACATGCTGGAGAGATAGGTTCCTGACCCAGAGACTCCCCATACTCTGGAATAGACTGCCCATACATGTCAAGTAGAGCACCTCCTTGGCCCTCTTCAAAAGGAACCTTGACAGGTGGATGGGAGATAGGAAATTCTCCCCAGGGATTATGTCAGTCACCCTGCTAGACAGGGATCCAGGGAAATAAATATTGTGAGAAGAAGTATCCAGGGAATTTTTATGGCTAGACTTGTGTAGGCCCTAGGGCCGATAGCCTAGTACCAACCTATGAACTTATGAACCTATGATTGCTAAAGCCAGTATCTGAGATGTGTACTGGGTGTAAATGGGGCCAGAATCTCTGAGGTACACACATACATATGTACACGCCACAGATGAGATTCAAACCCATACCTATGTAGTTACTGCTACTACATTGTTCCACATTTATGGCACGTGCCATGGAGCTTACATGCTGGAAACTCTCCACAGGCATCTTTGAAGGTGACTAACATCAGCAGCAGGAGGGGTAAGGGGAAAGTAATAAGTGTGAATGTCCACAATATCAGGTACTATCAAAGACACACACACTCTCTCACACAAACACTCTCAGTTTCATAGTTTCCATGTCTGGGATTAGAACTCCTACCTAACTAGTATGTTACACTTTAGTATTATACAGTTATCGCACATGCCACAGAGCTTATAGGGCTGGCCCTTTTCCAAATAGGTATTTCAAGGTGACTGACATCAGCAGGTTTGCTAAAGTCGGGCAACTGGATGTGTAGTGACTGCGAATGGCCTCAAAATCATTAATTTCCACACACACACACACACACACACACACACACACACACACACACACACACACACACACACACACACACACACACAGTTGTCATATCTGGGATTAGAGCTCCTACATAACTAGTATGTTACACTATAGCATTACACAGTTATTGCAAGCATCACGGAGCTTATGGGGCTGGCCCTTGTCCAAAGGGTTATTTCAAGGTGACTGACATTAGCAGGCTTGCTAAAGTAGGGCAATGGGAGGTGTAGTGACTGTGAATGTTCTCAAAATCATTCTTCTACAGGTTTTCACAGTTGCTATGTCTGCGATTAGAACTCCTACCTAACTAATATGTTACACAATAGCATTACACAGTTATCGCAAGCAACACAGAGCTTATGGGGCTAGCCTTTGTCCAAAGGGTAATTTCAAGGTGACTGACATCAGCAGGCTTGCTATAGTAGGGCAATGGGAGGTGTAGTGACTGTGAATGACCTCAAAATCATTAATTTCCACACACACACACACACACACACACACACACACACACACACACACACACACACACACACACACACACAAAGACACACACACACAGTTTTACAGTTGCCATGTCTGGGATTAAAACTCCTTCCTAACTAGTATGTTACACTATAGTATTAAACAGTTATAGCAAGCACCACAGAGCTTCTGGGGCTGACCCTTGTCTAAAGGGTTATTTCAAGGTGACTGACATCAACAGGCTTGCTAAAGTAGGGCAATGGGAGGTGTAGTGACTGTAAATGGTCTCAAAATCATTCATCTCCACACACACAGTTTCACAGTTGCCTTGTCTGGGATTAAAACTCCTACCTAACTAGTCTGTTACACTATAGCATTACACAGTTATCACAAGAGCTAAAGAGCTTATGGGGCTGAGATTTGGCCAGAGGGTTATTTCAAGGTGACTGACATCAGCATGGGTGCTAACATGGGCAATGGGAAGTGCAGTGTGTGTAAATGGGCCATAAACCATTCCTCTGGAAAGACACATGCAACACTCAGTCACATGCAACTTTACATTTGACAGGACTGGGTATACAAATGCTAGATGAATACTGATTTATACTATCATGTTACACAGTTATCACAAGCACCACAGACACTATAGAGCTGAGGGCTACCAAAAGCAATGTCTACAGTGCTTGACATCAGCATATCATGTGATATTGGCCAGTTGGATGTGTGATGGGTGGGACAGGCCTCATGATGGTCACTGGGTTTACCTTTATATCGTCGATCCGTGTATCGGTGAAACGGCTTCCGTGAATACCAAAGTGCGAACGTCTCCAACGTCAAATTCTACATAACCAAACAGCAAAACCTTGCCCCTTTTTGACCCATGGTAGTACTGGTGTGAAGGGGTGGCATGGCCAGAAATGTTGAAATTCAGCATAATTTTGATATTTATAAATTTTCACACTTTCAGTTTGCTTAAATGGTTCAATTAAGTGGCCGGTCGATCATGTGTGATCGACAATATAAAGGTAAACCTGGTCACTGTCTGTCTCTCTCTTCCCCACATCTGTGTGTGTGTGTGTATGTTTGACACATTATAGTATGCTGACCTTGGATATGTGTGAGTATTCCTATGCAATGTGTGTGCAAAACATGAATGGTATGCAATGTGCTGTGTGTGCGCAGACATCTGTGACTGATAGATATGTATAGTCCACTGTTGTCAGACATTTGCTTCATTTCTCTAACTGTAAGAGGATGCCCAGTATGACCTTCTGTATTGAGTGTGTGAATCCATTCCAGGTAGGTTGTACTCCGCTCCAGGATTTGGTGTTCTACATCTACAGCTAGTGACCTGTTTCTGCAGGATATCTGTAGATAGGTTGACAATATGGAGTCACAATGGGCAGAAGATAGTGGGATACTGTAACTATTGTGTCTGTGCTGCTTGTGTTACATGGTTGATGTTAGCAGAGATATTCAGACATATGTACTGTTTCACATAGTGTTGTATTATGTCATCAACTACTGACAGATTTGCTCACCATTATTTCCTAGGAAATACAAGCTGAATGAAGCTGTGTCCAGTATTTTTGTCTGCAGCCTACATATTCTTACTCATGCCATTCTGGAGGGGTAGCTGCAGACACTTGCTGATGGGTCTGTGTAAATGGTCCAGCACCTTGGTAATGTGGTGGCTGAGGATCCCCTGTTTGTACATATATCAATGTAACAGAATGGCCATATCCTGCTGTGGCCATACCTCTTAGCTGTACAGATTCACCCAGGTTACCCAGAGGCAGGGGTCATATATCTGGTCAGTTCCCCTTCACATTGTGGTTTATAAGCAGGTTTGTAGCCACCCATTACTGGGTTTGCATGCAAGCAGGTGTAGTATGTGCACATATCAGAGTTTCAGACTACAAACACTCCATGACGTCCATGCTTCTACACCCCCCCACTCTGTTATTCTGTCCTCTTCCTAACATTATGAGAGTGATACCTGAGAAGTATCCCTATAGTTGTCCCTTCATCCCAGCAGTATTTAGGGGTTGGTCCACAGTTCATGCAGTAGGACATGGTGGGCATGCTACTGGGATTTGTCAACATGGCCTTTCATTTGTGTTCTGTGGACTGTGTTATGTTGTTAGTTGGGACCCCATGAGGTAACATACATTGGCAGTAGGGGTGAGGCACAGGTCTTTGACAGAGGACTGTAGGGCATTTGGTAATGATGCAGGCCATCTGTAGCAGGCCAGTGCATTCTGTCACTCCTACATTCCCAGGCTGTGAGCCACTGGATTCCCCTGGGGTGACAGGGTAAGTGTGGGAGGTGTTAATGGCAATAGTTCCCATCCATATTAATCCATTGGTCTGGATGCTGGCAGGGTGCTTCTTACAGCTAGGGACACACCTGCAAGGGACACCTTTTCAGCATGCTGCATTCTGTGGGTATTCCTATACAGAAGTGGGGGTCATACTGTACTCATTCCCAACAGCACGGATATGACCTGTGATAAACCTGTGGCGGATGGTGGGGTGAGCTGAGTGCATGTGTGATATGAAAGCTTCTTGCAGCTGACTCACAGACAAACCTGGGACAATCCTCTTATGCTGCCTTGTGCGGGGATTTAGGCAGTCTCTCATTACTTCATAACTGTGCCTTTTGTGGTCTGTCAGTGATTGGCCAGACTACATCAGTATTCCATACTACACAGAAAACTAATGTGCTGCTAACTTGTCTGTACAATTCCAAAGGTGTGTGCAGTTGACAGTTACATTTTATGTACTCTGTCTAGGGTACTTCCACCTGTGTACTGTATGTATGTCTGGGCCCTCATTCATGGCACGTCCATCTTTCAGATGGTGACAGATATTGACATCTGGACAGTGAGAATGGATGACTGCTGAATTGGGTATTGCTGAGATGCATTGTGGTTGGCACTGCAGTTGTCAGAACATGGCCCTGTTATCAACAGTACTGGCCATAAGCCATCAAGACATAACCCTCCATGCCAACATGCTGACCACTTCCACACAATATAGAACACACAACATCCAAACACACGGACTCCTGCAAATTGTACACATGCAACAATGTATCCTGTATATTGGGCCAGCTCAGGTAATCTGTACTCCACTGTTATTAAACCCACACGTACATGTTACTGCATTTCTTCATAGGATTGTGGGGGAGGGCACCCCTGACAACTTTAAACATTTGCTATGACTGTACTGGTATTTCAGGTACTCTGCTGGCTTCCATTTCATTCTGTATTCTGATCTATCATGCAGACTAGAGGCATACCCGTGTAGTACAGATCTTAGGTTTATTGACCTACATTTCAGTTTCAGACTTCTTACCCTTCAGAACTAACATACAACTGCCAGACCTGTTGTAGTGTGTCTGTGTAGGTCTGGAGGGGGGAGTGTTCACCATTGCCATCAATTGGAGGCCTTAGCACAGCCTTTCTTTATGGTCATCTACACCTGTCCTGCTGGCTGAGATTGGTGTTGAGTATGTGAACCTCACTGGCATGCATGTGTGTGTCCTATGGGCACACATTTGGGCCACCACATGCACTGCAGTGGGATTTGTCACCTTGTCTATTACTGCCTACTTTGCTGACAGCTGTATTTGTTATAGATTTCATGCTGCCCATATAGGTGTCCACTATCTGCTGCCATCCCATTCAGCCACCCGATTCCCTTGCATGCATACCATAGATACAACATGCAGAACATATGACTCTATTCAGCAGTTGATAGGAAGAGTGACTTACCTTGTGGCTGTGCCAGTATTGAGGATGGTGCTGGATGGCAGAATATGTTGGATGCACATAGTATACTCCCTATACATGGTAAAGCACAGGTAGTGTCATGTTTGGCATTACTTTTACTGTAAGTGCAAGTCAGAGAGAGGTGTCATTCCCTGGGTCCCTACCATGTCAGTGTATGTGCTATTCATTGCCTCTTTGCCAAAGCCTGGGCATACTGGGCATGCCTCCTTCTGCCTACATGAGCAGGCTCAGGTTGTTCCTCCTCCGAGTCCATCTGTGCCTGTGATGGCCTTGGCAATGGTGGGGGGCAGTGTGGCCCTGCCCCGTGCTGTTCATACTGCAGTTGTTTCCGCAGGATCATATTGTGTAGCATGGCACATACAATGAAAATTTGTGTACACGTAGCTGGAGAGTACTGCAAGGCTCCACTGGATATGTCCAGACATCGGAACCGTGACTTGAGCATCCCAAACACACACTCTATTATGATTTTGGTTTGTGCGTGTGTCTCGTTATGGAGTTCTTTTTTGGGTGTGTGTGCATTTTTGATGGGTGTCATCAGTCAATGGTCCTGTGCATTACCAGCATCCCCCACTAGGTGGCCATATGGGATGTCCCCACTGGCAAATTTCTGGTACAGCTGTGTCATATGCCAGATGCGGGAGTTGTGATAGCTTCCAAGGCTGCCAGCACACACATTCAAGATAATGCCCTGGGCATCGCACATGACCTGGCAGTTGATGTAGGGGAAGCTCTTGCAGTTTATATAGACCCTGCCCTGCTCATCAGTTGGAGCTTTAATGTGTATGTGCATGTGCATGCAGTCTATAGCACACACTACCTCAGGGTATTCTGCTATTTGGTGGAAGAGACACATATTGCTGGTAAAAACCTCACGGGTGTTGAGGAAAATATATGTGCTCACCGGCATGTACTGACATGGCATCCAGGAACTGGAGGAGTACCCTGGATGATGATGCCTGTGAGATACCGATGATATCCCCAGTTGGACTTTGGAAGGTACCTGTGGCTAGCTAGTATTCTTAACCCTACACATACCTTGGTATCCACTGAGATGGGTTCCCCTCTGTTGGTTCTGTGTGTGAGTCATGGCCGGCACAGCTCAACAATTTGCTGTAAAATGTCCCTGTCCACCCTATAGCACTCCATTATCTCCAGCTTATGTAGCCCTTGGTAGGTTACCTTGGGTCTGTACACTCTTCTCCTTCTCCTCACTGTGGGTTGCTTGTCAGCATTCTCATCCTCACCACCCTCAGTCACTTCCACATATTGATGTATAAGAGCAACAGCAGTCCCTAACATTTTGTTAGTTTTGTCAGGTAAAATTTCCCCATCTGTGTACACCAGTGGTGTAGAGTTTGTGGGAAAAACCAGAGTGAAAGGTGTTTGCATAGTTTATAGTAGTGTTCTGTGCTGGGCTGCTGCCTGTGTAATTGGCTGATTCTTATACATTTCACCTGCCAGCTATGCTAGTTTTCCTTGATTGCCTTCTTACTGCTGTTTTCCCTTCCCATTGCCTTCCTGTTTAAGCCCCAAGGCGCGCCTCGTATACCCAGTGTTCAGATGTAAACAGAGCTGCTATTTCCTGTTTTTTTTTGTTTGTTGGTTTTCTGAAAACCTGATGTGCAGCACTCACACCAGTTAAGGCAATGTAAACATTGCTAGGCAGCCTCACACCCCCCCCCCCTTCCTTAGCTGTGGTTAGCTAAGGGCAAACACGGGCCACAGAGCTCCAATAAGCTTACAGCATGCATGACACTCCTTTTTATGAGGTCATCTGCCTCTTATACTTATACTATGGTGTTGCTGCACCTGCACAGTTGGGTCCAAGCTAATACTGAGAGGAAATCTGTGATTCAGTATCAATCCCCTTATTTGCATAAAACAGAATGCTAATTCATAGTTATCACACTCACACTGAGCCTTCCCCCTTAGGAACCACTATTCCCTGGTATTGTTGTCTTATGCATGCCATTGACTATCATGGCAAAATGCTGATTTGGGTTTAAAAGCTTATTTCCAACTTTTTTTCTTATTTTTGGGCCGATCCCATTTGCGAGCTGCTGCCCTATGCTTAAACGGCCGAAATTGGCCAAAAAATAGGTAATTTTTTATACTTTTGCAACTATTTCCCATGCCAATGGCCATGTATTTGGCCATTGGCATGCCTACTACATTAAATACATGCTTTCTCTGGAGCTGTCATGCCTCCATTTTGTAATTTGCAGAAATGCATTCGGTTAGTAACCAAATACATTTCTGCAGGTTACACTATTCCTGCACAGATGCCTGCCTGCTTCCTGGATCATTAATGCACCTCATTTGCATGTTTTTACACCAGCAAATGGATTAATTAGCGTAGAGCAGTGGTGTCTGTGCAGGAATAGTATAGGAACGTTCGTGCTCATTCCTGGATCACTCTTCAGCCATATTGCATGCAACAGCTCTTGCACTATTCCTGCACACCGTGCAGAGCTTGCTGACTCCTGGGGAGTGTTTAGGTCCTTTCTGAAGCTGGTGCTTATAAACAGCATTGGTTACTATCTTCCTTTTACATTCAGGCATATGGATACCAATCCATTTTTTTAAGTTCTGATTTGTTTTTCCTACATAGTAGGCATCACGTAACTTACACATTGCTAAGTATATCACATTTTTAGTATCACAATTGCCCATAGCCTTTTGTTCATAAACAGTACCAAAAACTGGATTGATAAATGCTTTTTCAGTATAGCTATATTGACAATAGGTACATTTACCACATCTAAAAGTACCTTTTGTACTACTGTTGAACTGCAAATGATACTTAGGCTGCTCTTTATAGCACAATAACTGCTTTAAATGAGGGCATTTCTTGTGGCCTAAACTGGTTTATGTGAAATAGCACCCTTAAATTCAGGTACGTCATTCAAAACGTGCCGATATTTGCCAATAACTTGCTTCACTTGATGTGTATTCCTATTGTGTGTCAATATATATCTAACAAAGTTATTGGATCTGTTTGGGAAAATTTGACTTGGAGTCAATCTCTGATGTGATACCTGTTGACATATACTCTCAGCCTCACCCAATGAGTTCATAGGTTCATAGGTGTGTACTAGGCTAATGACTCTGGAGCTTATAAAAGCATAGCCCAAGAAGATTCCCTGGCATCATGCCACCCAAAGTTAGTTCCCAGTAACCTCTATCAGTAAAATTCGGAATACATGCATTTGGTTGCATGACTGAATGTTGATCCGTCGTAATTCTGAACCAAAATGTCAAAGCATGTACGTGAGAATGCTCGTAATGTCACGTGCAACGTTGAATTCAAATTTCCTGATTGCACAACCGCCGCAACAAGCGATACCATGGGTCGAGAGGGGGGAATAGTAGCCTGGCCAGCATTCGGTAATCCCGGGTTCGGCATCCACAGATTAGACATTTTGCGATCTTGGGGATCTGATTTCGACATTTTCACATTCGGACATCGGCCATATGCTCAAATGCATGTATACTGTAAAATTCACAACCATATCATCCAGCTTTGCTCTCATCGAATGGTTTATAGTACAAGGTGCTACCTAATGTACCATCAGCTGCTTTAAAGATTATAACATCCAAAAAATCAATTCTATTCACAGAAACATGCATTTTAAAACTAAGAAACACAGTTGTATTTGAAATATACTGATAAAATCCTTCCAAATGGTCACTAGAGCCACACCAAATGAAAAACAAATCATCTACAAATCGTCAGTAGAATGCCATGTTAGAAAGATAAGGATTTTCATCTGCTAAAATAAACCTACTTTCCCATATCCCACACTACTTACCTGTCTATATAATTTGTTTTGAAATAAAAACACATTGTTAGTCAATACCAGTATCAGTAAAAGGCACAATGTATTTATATACTTTTGGATATACTGAGTATATTCTAAAATACATTCTTTAACATATTGGATACCTAAATCATTCGGTATCATTTGAAAAGTTAATTGACATCCATAGCAACAAAATAGCTACCTTTCAACAAACCAGTTTTTGACCATTCATGCAACTGTTCCAAGAACTCAGTTGTGTCCTTAATAATAGTGCCAGTATTTTCAAAACCAACTCTAAGTTGCGTCTCAACAAACTTAGAAATGGGCTCAAAGGATCCCCATGCTCTCGAATAGGGTCCCCAACCATGTGAAGCAGAGTCTTTCCCTAACCCTATTCAAATTTAATCTTGACCATTGGTTGGAAAAATCACAAATTCATCCCTGGGCTGGCCCTCATATCTCTTATAGACAGAAGTGACAGTAGACATTCCCTAATTAACATTGGATGGGTAAGCATAAATTCATCCCCAGACTGGCCTCCATGTCTCTTACAGATAAAGGCCAATAGTAAACATACCCCCACACAAGTTTTTAGCAACTGTGTAACACACCTCTCCTAACAAACATACCTCTTCCCAATAAAGATGCACATGTTACAAGGAGACACAAATAGGTTGGGCCATGTGGCTAGCCTTATAAAGACCCTAGTGGTCATTAGCCTGGCATATACCTATGAACATGTAGAGAAATGTGAAAATTAAGGTTATGAGACAGAAGAGACCAATAGTAAGGGAGAAGGGAAGTGGACTAGAATGAGAAGTGTAGCAAGGATTGTAAGGGGCAAAAGATTAAGGTGAGGTGAAGAAAAAGAAATGTAGAACCTGTGCAGATAAAACAGAGGTTAGGTAGGAGAGCAACAAAAAGAAGGAAGCATTCATGCTATGTATGAGCCTTATTAATGAACTGAATTCTGTGTGCACAACTGAGATTAGTAATAGTGTGTAAATAGTTTGTGCATTCTGAGTTTCATACAGTTCATTTCCTTTGTTTGACAGTTTTTTTTTTTTTGGTATGTATTGTGTGTTTTCTAAACACCTTTACTGAATTATCACTTGTGACACAGACAGACTTACATTTATATAAAAGTAATCAAACCATGTTAGAAAGTTCATGATGGGTAATGTTTGAGTGTTGTAGAAAAGTTTTGGTTTGACAGTATTTCATATGTACTCATAATTGTTCAGAAAATTGCAGATAGTATAGTTCCACATATATGATGTATGAAATAATACTACCATAATGCTATCTACGGACATTTATTTCCTCAGGGCACCCACCGCCTTTCACATAATAGAAAGTTTTCCCATTAACAGTAGAGCAGGCTTCAACTCAGTGTTAGAAACCGGAGAACTAATGTGTCATGCTCATAAAAAAAAAAACTTACACAGCTGAGCATGCACAGTATGCATGTCTTTACCCCTGGGGATAATATGCATTGCTAATTATGCTCTATAGGTAACGTGTATTATTTGGAAAAGGGACCCTCAGGGCCTCAAGCTTCTTCTGCCATATACATTTTCATTCCTTTGCATTCCATTCAGATACATGGAATGTATTTTCTACGAGTGTAGATAATTCAGTGTGATACCTGTCTATTTAATGAACTATTGGAAAGCTTTCCAGAGTTAGCAGTTATTAGTATGCATCCAGCATCTACCTTTCTCATGTGTAGAGAAATGCAATTAAATCTCATGCCCAGAGAATTGCTCGAATCACATCTGACCTTGATAAGTTTTTGCTCAATTAGTGGGATTTAATACAGACTTTTTGAACTGAAGCCTTAATAGTTTAATGAAAATATGATTGATGACTTCCTCTAATTGCAAAAAAGAACAACAGAAAAAAAAACATTAGGCAACATTTCTTTTTCATACTACTAAAACAGGTTCATAGAATGAGTTTTAGACCTTCCACATTGAATTACATTTAGAAAACTATAGCAGGGTTATAGAAGTAATATTTTCAACTGAGTCATGGGTCATTAAAAATAATTGCTGACAACGGACAATGATTTTAGGCAATAAAACACTATCCATTTCCCTCAGGGAAACCCAGGATTTATTTACAAGAAGGAAGGAAGGAAATGTTAGGCACTTTACTGAAATAAAATACCGCCTGTTACGGACTCAGGACATGTATCAAGTGCTAACTCCTGGTCACTGTTTAACTATTGTAGATTTTTAAGCAACAACCACAACACCAAGTGTCCAGATTATACTAAAACCTACTTTTTAAAACGTAGGGCACCACTTCTTAGGAACTGTAAACATATCCTTCTGTGTCACTTGTTCTATATGTCGGCAAGGCTGTTCAGAATATTTCAAAATGCTTATGCACTATGAAATAGGCACAGCCATAATGCTATCTGCAGATATTCCATTTCCTTAGGACAATTATCAGAATTCCCCTTTCCTGTGTCTTCGTTTATCAGGTCTAAGTTAATTCTTTCCATGGCCTTGCAAAGAAGATTAGTCAAACATATGGGTATGTAGTTTCCTGGGTCTGTTGATGGTCTGTTTTTGTATTATGAAGCCCATTTGAAGGCTGTGGTTGAACAGAGATTTTGTTGGGTATGACAGGTTATGCTTCAATCTGTTTAAGAGGCATCAATGGGATATTACCAAGACCCATGGATGCAGTGTTTTTGGCTGTGGCAAGTGCAGTGAAGATTTATTCTTTAGTGATAGAGGAGAAATAGGAGAGGGTATTTACTGAGGTGGGAGACTGGGGGTGATAAGGGAAGAAATTGGAGATAACTTTATTGGCCAGCAAAGTTTCTTTGTCCCCTGATTCGGTATAGGAAGATCCATTCACTATTAGTTCAGCACACTGTTGGGTGCTCCCTTTAAGGTTATGTGCATAACTGAAAAAATGCCTTATGGTTATCCTTAGCCTGGGAGACTGTTTACCTTGAAGTTGTCTTTAGTGGACTTGATTAGTCCCAGTAGTTGCTTGTTGAGACTGATAAGGTGTTTTCTTTCTTTCTTTTTTTTTTTCGTCTTTTGGCCATAGCCCTTCCTATTTTTGGTCAGGATTTTTTTTTCTTTTGTTGTACTACCTATTTATTTGTTGTACTACCTATTTATACTGGGTGCCCACCAAGAGGACTTGATTTTGCAGTTTGTCCTGAGTTTATTTTAGTTTGGTACTACTGTTTCAATGCAGTTATTTACATGCTTGTGCAGGGTTTCCATAAAGACTTCCACATAGGACACTATGTTCGCTGAGTTTTTTTTTTTGGGGGGGGGCTTGGAATTTAGCTATGACATTGCTTAATAGGCGGAAGTTAGCCTTGGAGAAGTTTTTAAAGGTTCTGGGGTTTGCAGGGAGTTCAGCCTTTATATTCATTTCAAAGGTGACCACTTTGTGGTCTGATCTGACCAGTGAGAACATTACACAAACGGCAGTGTAACTTTCCCTCATATTTGTGAGCACCAGATCCAGGAAATTTGCACTATTAGTAGATGTGCAGACTAGCCATTCCTGGATGTTGGAATTGACAAAATCCAGGAATCTTTGTGCCTGCATGTTAGTGGTTGTGTATGTATCCCAGTTCATGCTGGAAATCACGCATGAATATGGTGTAGGGCTGAACTGTAATTTTCTCCAGTATATTCAAGTACGTGGTATGGTTATCCTGGGTCATAGATGGGGACTTATAGCTAGCAAGGATATGATATTGTTCTTTACCAAAGGTTAATTGGACATGGAGTAGCTCAAGCATGTCATACTGTCTGACCAATCTTGAGGTGTCCTTACTTTTTATGTAGACTGATACAAATTCACTTCTGGTCCCTTCTTGTGCTGCAGCTGGTCTAAATGAGTGGACAGCATTACACCCATGTAACGCTGGGGTGCCTTCCATGGCTTTAAGCCATGCCTCAGTAACTGCACAGATGGCAACACTCTCCAGGGTGAGGAGTGCTACCAGGGGGTGCAGCTTCTTGTTCAGACTCCTAGCACTTAGCAATAACACTTGTTTATCATACATAGAATTCTCTATGTTGAAAGGTTTATCAGATCAGAGTTGCGTAAAAAAGACACTATAGAAAAAAGTGTTTTTAAAGGGTGGCTCCAGGCTGGACCTCTGACCACCATCTGCTTGGTATCACCATTATTACTCCAATTCCCAACCCCAGTACAACTTCTACTGTTAAATGCAGAGGGAGAACAGCATTCCATTTCTTCTCTCACCTGACTGAGAATGCTAGAGGAGTAAGAAGGGGAATGGAAGAGCAGTGACCTGAGAGGAGAAAGGAGTAGCATCTGCAGCATCATCCTGCTTCCTGCCTGGCTTTTACTAACTCTGACTCCTTCCTCCAAGATGCCAATAGCAGCATCGAGCTGTGGCCAGCAGTGAGGCGTGGCTATGAGCATGTGACTCTGCCTTTGGTTTCCATGGAGATCCCTCTTTCTCCAGACTTCCATCCCTCCAGCCCAGCATTCTTTTTCTTTTTGAGTTCCAGACTCCATCAGTGCTCAAAGAGGGACACCTGGCATGTTCCCGCCCACCAAGATAGGCACACAAACCTAAGTTGTATCACTGTCAAATGCCTAAGCTGTAAGCAGAACTCATGCCATACCTGGGCTTTAGTCAGGGCTTTATCCCTCTGTGCTACTGGTAAGGTACCACTGGTTTAGAACAAAGTGTTTATTTAATATTTTCCTCTGCTGCCAGTTTTTAAACTTTTATCTATTTTTTACATTGTTGTAATTAGCTAATTTAGTAGAGTGTTGATATACTAGCGCTGTACTTTGTACATTTTCCTATTTTCTCTACCTGCTTGAAGCGGGGATGAATGATGGGTTTCCATAGTTATTATGAACCTTCTTTTCAGATCCTTAGTACTTCACATGGCAATTTTCCTGACTATAACAATACCACATTCCTCACCATTTTGATTTACACACTTCCTCTTTAAGGCTTACTCCCTCATATTGTACCATTTTGGAGTATTCTAGTAATTACTGTGTTCTGTGCATTGTTGGGTGCTGTTTCTTAATTTTTAACACAACTAAAGAAGCTTTGCAATTGCCCTTAGCTTCAGATGACAACCTGAGTTCATGGCTTGTCTTAGTAGATCCAATAGTCCTTTTAAAATTCTTTACCAAATTCCTTACATTTCATTTGACTTGAAGTGGGGTGGGAGTCTTGAGATCTACTTTGTTTCTTTTTACTGTAGATTTAATTGACCACCAGGATAGTTTGCTTTTACATTTCTATCTGGATGGGACTGCTGACTCTATACATTTATTTATGTAGGTATAAGATTTCTTGCCGAATTTATCTTTCTGAGGCAATGTCCGAGGTGATGTTGTTATAGATGAATTTTAATACTTAATCATATAATTTGAGAAGATTTGTGTGGTTGATGTTTTTGAATTCTTATATGTTGGTTTCAGGGTTTAGATAGTTTGAGGGAAAAGGTTACTAGCTTATGGTCTGACAAATCAGAGAGACGGTTAGTAAGGGAATTGTCCATGATGACACTACATTTGTAAGCACCAGATCAAGAACAATTTGTCCTCTAGTTGGGCTAACAGTAGTCTGTTTCACGCCTAAAAACTTCAGAGTGTATCCCACATTGGTGGTGCAGGTACACCAGCCAATTGATGGGCAATAAAAGTCTCCTAGAATGAAGGAATTCTTATCTAATGAAACTTCCTTAATGTTTAGGACTCTGACTTGGACTTCTGGAGTCATTGTATGTGTCCTCTAATGGGCAATAAGCTAATGATTAATTTTGTTTAGATTAATTTGGAGTTTGATAAGTTCAATATGTGGGTCTCTGGAAATTTGTCTAGAGAAGATATGGTATTCGACAAATATAGATATGTCACCGCAGTTGTTATGGGTTTGAAGGCATGGTAGTCACTAAATCCAGGCATGGTGAGAGTACCTTCTGGACATGTAAACCAGGTTTAATTAATTACTCATCTATAGATGCCTTCCAAATGCAGAAGTTTGTCAGGGTCAGGTAGCTTGTTGCTTAGACATCTAGCATTAGGCAGAGCCACTTTTATTCAATCCAGTTTTGATATTGATATGTTTGCTATACTGGAATGTTCATTAAATGAATTTTGTCTAAAAAAGGCACTATCAGAGCAGCAAACACTTTAACCAGTATGTGGAGGCCTTTGAACTAGAGGTGCAGGCCAACCTGTGCAAAGCAAGACCTAACAGGCATCTTTTCCATGATGGCACATACTGGATACCTCTAGAGGGACACCCTTCTTTTAGCAACTGTTAAAGCCAATGATCCCTTATTTGTACTTAGGCTTTATTCATGTGGAAAGGAGGATTCTTCTCAGTAGCAGGGTCTTATCGACATTTATGACATGCATAGAGAGCTCAGACATGTCTCCCTGCATCTCCCTCAGGGTGTTTTGCCTGACGTCATTGAGCCCCACATGTACAATTACTATGTCATAGTTAAATTTGTTTGGAACAAGGGTCCTAAAGGCCCTGGAGATATCTGAGATTGTGACACGTTGAAGAGAACTCATTGATTATCATGTCTTTGTCCACCCTAGTGACTGTGGAATCTCTGTGTCTTGCTATGGAGTCATCAAACACTAAAATATATTTTATTTGTGAAGTGGTCTTTACTGAAATTTGTTTACTTATTTATGCTTGTTTGTCTGTTTATTTATTTTTCTTGACCAGGATACTTTGACTGGGCAAGAAAGGCCCCTTTTCAGTGGAGGTCCGGGGAGAAAGGCTACAAAGAATGAGAATCAGAATTCACACAATAATGTTCTAATACTTAGAGTTCTAAGGAAAGCTGTACAATAAAATAGAGACAACATACTGTAACGATGCACAATATGCAATAGAGTCAGCAGCAATTTTAAGAAATTGAGGGGAGAGTTTATCAGTAGATGGAGAGCATGGTTTTAGTTTAAGTAGCAGAGGTTTGATAAATTTAGTAGAAACAGGTCGCAAGGTAAAAGGCTGAGATACAGAGGAGCACAGAGGTTTAGCGGGAGCTGAGGGTGACACAGAAGAGTTGGGATGAGAAGAGTTACCAGAGGGTAGGAGTTTAGAGATGCTGTCTATGAAGTGTTTGTTGAGTAAGTCTGCAATTTAAGAGGGAGGCTGATAGGAGAAAGGGTTAGGGATAGTAGGAGAACCAGTGTGCAGCAGGGAGTTGATAGTACTCCAGAATTTTTGGGGGTCATTTGGGTGAGAGCTTTGTAATTTAGTGAAATATTGGTGTTTATCCAAAATAATAAGTTTTTTACATGATTTCTGAGTTGGAGAATGGTGGAAATTTTAGTGGTTTGCCATTTTTTTCCATAGAGCATCTCTTTCATGCATCAAAGAATTAATAGGTTTGAACAGCACTACTGGAAATAAAAATCAAAGATTCAAGAATTTTTCCTAAAAATTGGAACAACAATCCTTTTCTCTTAATCTAACATTAAAGTCTAGATCTATTTCCTCTCCTAATAGAGAGTGAATTTGAAATGATTGTTAATGTGTAACAAAAAATTCATTAATAGATTGTTCTTCTTGTTATTTAGGCCAATTGTAAATATCACATATAGTTTGTTATAATTATTTACTCAGTATATGAATGTATTAATTTATTGCTATTTTTAGAAATTAATAAAAACTGTTTGAACAAAAAAAAGCATGAGTACATTTGGAGAGCCAGGGTGCAAAATTAGACTTCATTCTGATTTTGTGAGTTGGAGCAAGAGAGTTTAGGACATCAAGGAAAATGTGGCTGAATTTAGTAACAGCATCATTGAGCAGGAGAGTTTTTAAGAAAGACCAGTTGATGGCAGAGAGTCTATAGTTAAAGGTTTCAGCTGAAATGTTAGTCAGTTTCCTACAATCTCTGGAGAGATGGGGCTTAGAGGATGAGGAGGTTGCCTTAAGATAGAGATGGGAGAATGGTCACTAATAGATTCAGGGAAGGTAGAAGGGTTACAATAGTTGTTTGGAGAGTTGGTCAAGATCTAGTCAATTGTAGAACCAGTGGCATTTTTACTGTATTGGGTAGGGGTAGTGATCAGTTATGAGAATCCATACAGGTTTATGAAATATTGGGGTGAGTCATCAATAAGGAAGTTCTAATCTATATTAACATCTCCAAGAATGATGGTTTCATAGGGGTGGAGGTGTTTATTCAGGATAGTATATGTTCAAAGATAGGGATGTTCTTACCTGGGGGGATATAGATAGAGGCAATAGCAAACTTCCTATAATTATTGATGTGGCAGTCTAGGAGCAGTAGTTCAGCAGGGGAGAAACTAGGCAGGGTAATGTCTGTAGGTGTTAGCGTCAGTGAGACAGAGTACAATATAGCCACCCCATTGCCTTTTTGGGTGTCCTATCAGAACTATAGATATTGTATTGAGGTGGGAAAAATTCAGGGGAATTGATATGAGGTTTTAGCCAGGTTTCCAATAGGGCCGGGGTGTAAGGTTTGTGTTGGGCCAACCATGCATGAAATTCAGACGTTTTGTTGTTTAGGCTTTGGATGTTCATTGCAGAGATAGAGAGATGTTTGAGGCTGGAGATATTTGAGGATGTTTTTGGGGGGATGGCAGATGAAGGTGGAGGGGGAGTGGAGAGAGGGGAGGGATGAGGATTAGGATGGAAGTCATCAGAAACCAGAAGAGCAAAGACAAGATGGAAAAGGTGAGGGTGGTCAGTAAGGGGAATGAGGTACTTGAGTTTGGGCTTAGAAGTAAGAGTGGGGTAAGCCACGAGTTTAAATTTAAAACATTGAAAGGGAGAGAGGCAGAAAAGAGAGGGGGAATAGTCACTGGAGGTTGGTTATATGTTGGAAGACGTCTGGGAAAGGTGGAGGATGAGGGGAAAATAAGGATCTCAGTGTGGTAGGAAGTGCTTAGGGCTAGTGAGATTAGAAGTGGGAGAAATAGCAGTAAGGATAGCATTGTGTGATGGAAAAATGAGGGGAAGAGTTATAGGGAAAAATATAAAGAAATATATTAGGGAAGGGTGGTGGCAAGAAATAAGCAGTGTGAGGGAAGGAACAGTATCACAGGGTGGAAATAGTGAGTATGTTAGGAGATAGTAAGTTTGCTAGGGAGTGTAAGAGTTAAGTGTGAGAGAGGAAAGCCACAGAGGAGGCAGCCCAAGGTGGGCAGGGAAAAGGGGAAGATTGGTGACAAGCTGGGAAGAGTGAAAGGGTGAGGGCACAAGTTATAGTGGTGGGATGGGGCTGTGGAAGTGCCCAGACAATGAGGTGAAAGTATAAATTTACTAAACCATTAACTCTGGACCATGATCAAATCAACCAAAGTCAGATATGAGACAGGTCTTGCCTTCTTAACCTGTTTGACTTCTTTGAAAATGTTATTGAACCAATGGATGAAGGCAAAACAGTACACAACACCAAATTCAAAAATAAATCTTTATGGTGGAACACAAATTTAAACATGCTGTATAACAAAAGAAAAAAACTCATTGCACACAAAAATAAATCTATCTCTTGGGATGCCAAAACTGCTCTTGGTAAACTAAACAATGATCTCCAGATCCTGATCAAATCAACTATAACTAGAAATGAAGTGAAAGTAGCTACCAAGGTAAAGAATGAACATAAAGCCTTTTTTAATTATGATAGAACTGTGTGAAACAATGCCTAGAAGTGTGCAGAGCTAATAGCAAATATGACATACTCTGACCCAGAGGACATTGCCAATCTGCAATTGACAAATTTACTTAAAAATTCAACTCTTCTCTCCGTTATTCTCAGATCACATCTACATCTAACCACCCCCCCCCAAGTCTCCCAAGAACAAGTTCTCAATGTGCCATAGAAGGCCATGAACACGATGTCTATAGGGCTAGATAACACACCAGGCTATCTACTTGTCAGACTGAAACATGACTATCTGATCATCTACAGAAGCTATTCAATACTCATGCCAGAAGAATGGAGGCAGCAACATTTATTCCCTTGCACAAAGGTGGGGACCTGAACAGTTTTACCTGTAAGGCTATGAAAATGTTCACTGTAGAATTATTAAATAAGGATTTAGGTAACCTACAGGCTGCTGACCCAGTCCAGCTGGGCTTTGTTAGGAGCAGGTCCTAAAACATTAATGAAGCAATGGATGTGGGGAAAACAATGCACGCAACTTACCCAGACCTTGCGAATACATTCAACACCATCCCACACTGAGGTGTTATAGATACAAATGTCAGTCTCTATGTAACTCATTGAATGGCACATCATCTCACAAAACACAACCCAGGATGTTAGGGTGGGTAAGCACCACCTCCTCTAAAAGGCACATCACTATTGGTAAACTCTAGGGTCAGTCTTTAGGTTCCTCCTCCTTGGCAATTACTTCTCAGAGGTCAAAGCCAACGTTAAGGATTTCTGGTTGACCAAGTTTACAGATAAACACCAACATAAATTCGCAAGAGGGCAACAAGATCAACCAGATTGTCTGGCCTAAAAATAGTTGGTGTCAAAAACATGGACTCTCCTTGCAACTATCACATTGACAACACACCCATGAAACTGTATCTTATAGTTCAGCATCTGACAATGCATGTTGGCAATGAACAGTCCTTTGGTTGTTATATATCCAGTTTTGTAAGGAAGTCCTTTTTCATCTCACAGCTTTTGTCCCAAGGTATTGCATTGATGTCCAGGGATTTAATCGTTCCAGTGTACTTATTAATCGTTAGGCCAGTCATTGAGTGTAATGCCCTTTTCAGTCTGCACCAGTCCAAACATCTGTCACAACTGGAATGACCACGATGCTTTCTCACTAAAAAATGAAACAGAATAAACCAGCCTCAATTGTAAAGTCTATGCAGACCATCTCATAGCCTCACCCCTCTTCTCATTATCATACAGGCTATTAAGAGGCAACCTCTGCCTCAGTTATAGAGCTTGAAGAGACCCTGTTTCGTCAGAACTGTTACACATTAACAAGTCCAGTGGCATCATAAACAGTTATTCAGGGGATTTCAGTCTTGTTTGCAAAATAAATCGAACATGTTGGAGGGATAATAACAGAGAATACTTCTCTTATAGAACTTCCTTCCACTCCGCACTCTTTTCCTCTAGTGAAACATGATTTGGGCAAATGGAGGAGTAATGGCAAACTGACCCCCATTGGGTTTAGAACCCTAGCCCAAATCAAGGGGTAGCACATAAATGTGCCAACATATCCTTGCTCAGCCCACCTCTAGGTTATTCACTTTATACTGATGTCATGGTCTTATTTCACTCATACCTAACCTGCCTGGCCATAGAATAACAACTAGAAGCTGCCTTCATTCTCTTATGAAATAGCATAATACCACAAAGCCAATTATGAGTAGTTCTAAAACTAAAACAATGCTAATCGGTGCCTCCTCTAAATGGTAGAATAACTCTCAAGATCTTATTTTTGACCATCTGGATAACCCCATTGTCATCTCCTTCATATATCTTGGTATGTGGCTTGATACCACACTGACCTTTCACTATATGCTTCAACAAGCAAGGAAGAAAATAAATTACCTCCTGTTTTGGTCCTTTAAAATGTCTGCCTTTCACTCCAGACCAATCAGGAATGCCACAAACAGAAGCATTCTACTAGCACAGCTTGAATGTCAACTGCCACTGGTTGCAGTAGCATCCAAAAATATCTCTGCCACTATCCAAGCTATAAGCAACTTGCTCTGCCATTTCATTTCTCTCTCCTCTAGAAATGAACATCATTGTATCATATTTGATAAAGCCAGTTGGCTACCTGTCCAATAATGTTTGTAGATTAGTACTGAGCCAATTTTCCTCGTGGGTTTTTTAAACCTAGCCAATTACCTGATGTGAGAATCAAACGCTGTACCTTGTGTCTGTAAGGTAAACACATTAACCATTATGCCAACCTCCCACTCAGCTTGCTTCTTGGATCCCAGCTATACAAGCTCCTCAAAGAACACTCCTGTTACTCCCTTGCCTACAACCTATTCAGATGAACCCAAGTTACAATTTAAGAAGTCATAACCGCTCTGTGACACTTCTTTGATGTCCTAGAACTAGACTTCATTGCACTAACTATGCCTTCTCCATCCTAGGCATCAAATTCTGGGAATCTCTCCCTACTAATCTTGCACACCTCACCTCACCTCACACCCCTCATTCCATGTTCATCTTAAAGAATATATCAAGTCTGCATCAACTTACAAATGCTTTCCCGCTGAACATATCACCTAATTTCCCACTCTCCCCTTCACCAGTCAGTCAACTTTGTCTTTGTCAAATTGTTTCCCTATACTATGTAACATATTTGCCACATTGTATCCATTGCATACAGTTAATGTCAGTGTGCCCTTACCTTACTTTTGCGATCTTTTACACGTTGTGCTCTATCCATTTACTATCTGACTTTCTCCTTCTTTTTCCTACCTTACTTTAACCATCCCTTCCTACTGCCCGCTATACTGTGTTCTCTATTATTATTATGGTTATTGATTCATTGCTATCTTCGCACAACATTTTGTTTGTATTCATAATACTTCTTGTTAGCTTGCCTGTTTACTGTCAGTTATAGTTGTCTGGGCTAAGGCTGAAATAGGTCCATTTGGATCAGTGTACTCTACCCAGTTACCAAACTGAATAAATAAATAAGTAAATAAATAAATGTATATGCAAAGTTATAAAGCTAAAAGCTACTAGGGGGACATAGGCTTCTTAAGATACATACAGATCAAAAACTTAGGAAATAACTATGAACATATGAACCTTACTGGTAACTTGTCCCAAAGTTTGATGACATAACTGTAATATACAGCATGTCCTCCAGCATTGTTTGACCTTGTGGTAGCCTGAATGTTTTTTCTCTGTAGTGTAGTTCTCTGGGGTTTATATCACATAGTCGAAGTCTTATAACTTCAAACGCGTAATGTTCGAACCATTATGTTCGACTATGGATAAAAAAAAAAAAAAAACAACGGAAAACAAAATAAACTGTTTGAAGCAGGAGGGCAAGTCCCCCTGCACCCCTAACATCCCCCGTTACTTAAATATACCAACTCCAAGATCGCACCCCATTGAACAAAATGGAAACCTCTGCTTATGGAGATTTTCATTCACATGCACGAACTTTTCCAAATTCAAACTTACGGTCTCAAACATATGAGGTTTGAACTTGTAAATGTTCAACTACGTGATAGAAACCTGTTCTCTGCATGGTAAAAGCTTCTGAAGGAATTTTTTTAAGGAGGGGCAATTATCAGGGTTGCAGATAAAACTAAGGGCTGTAACTAGCTGGGAGTGAATTAAGTAACTAAGTATTGTGGTAATTCTAACAACTGTATTTGTGGCAAAGGAGTTTTGTGTCCTATATGAAATGTTTGTAACAGGTTCTTAATTTTGTCTGCTGTGTGGTTTGCAAGTGTGTAAATAAGGCTGATGCATGTAGGAGTGTGGGAAGGAGGTAAGACTAAATGGTTCTCTTTGTTTCATCAGTTAGATATCAGTTCTACCAGTTGAGAATTCTCATTTTTTATGTTTTTTTTTTTGATGACAATGTATGTGCTGATCAAATTTCAGCTTTGTGTGGGTTATCTGTCCCTATGTTATAGTTATTGGATGATGTAATGAGACAGATAACTGTGTGTGAATAACATTAATTTGCTTTTCTTGGGGTTTAAGAGCAGTCTTGAATACGATAGCCAGGATTCTACAAAGTATAATTATCCTTGGATGATTGTTTGGAGTTTTTAATACTTGTTGCAGCACAGAGGAGAGTGGAGTAATTTTTTCTACTGCACAATGATAGCTTGTTTAGTAGCTAAATGGAGCTTGTTTATAAATATAATTAATAGAAAGGGACAACGAATGAGCCTTGGTGGACACCTACAGGAACTGGAAGAAGTTGAAAAAGGTGAACTGTCATTTTACAGCCTGTTGTTTGTTGTTAAGGTAGCTACTGAACCAGGATAATGTAGTCTGAGAGAAACCTTAAGAGGATAGTTCATTCAGTTAGAAGTTTAGGATGAAAGACAGTGTCACATGCTTTGGATAAGTCAAGGAAGATGGCTAAGACTAACTGCCATGCATTTCTGTGAAGATTGGCTGTGCTGGTGGAAAACAGAAGGGCAATTATTGCACTATGACTTGGAAAAAAGCCATGTTGTGTCTGTAAGAAGAGGCTGTTGGCAGGGAAATGCTTAAGGAGCTGTGTGTGAATACATTTCTCTAGGATTTTTGATAAGGGAGACAGTATTGTGATAGGTCAATAATTAGAGTATTTTGCTAAATGTCTGCCTTTCTAAAGGGTGTAATATAAGATTGTTTCTACATGGTCGGGATGTGGCTCTCTGCAATGGAATAGTCAATAAGTTTGGAGACTGGGAAGACCAGTGCATCTGCTGGCATTTTGACATATTCATCTGGAAGGTTATCTGTAGTTAGACTTATGGATTGGAGATGTTTATTGATTGATGAGGTAGGAACAAGTTTTTAAGGAAAAGGATGTTCTGAGTCATTTAGCTGAGTAGGTGGTGAGGGGGGTGTGGAGGGATTATCTCTGACAAGATATAAAATTGTTTGGATGAACTATTTATTGAACTGGATGGCAAACAATGTTGTTATTGTTCTTATTGCTGTTATTCGTTAATGGTGTTGGTACAGTTGTTTGACCAAGGTAGAAAAACGTTTTCAATGATGCCCAGAAGAGCTTTGGGTTATGTTGGTGTTTTTCTTGGAAGTTAGTATGAAATGTTTTTTTTTTTTCACTGCTTTAATACAGGATTTGTGCAAGATTTGTTGCAGCTTTAGTGATTTCTGAAAATGTTCCAGTTGCTTTGAGATTTGTTTTGTGACCATTGTTTCCATGTTGTACATAAGTTATTTGTCTGATTTTGTTAACAAGGGGCTTGGTTAGATTTCTCATTTTTGTTGTAATGGAACCCAGTTCAATTAATATATTTACAAATATTTTGTTAAATTCTAAGACTGCTTTCTCTATTGGCATTTTTTTGCAATACTGTAGTTACATTACTGAAAGTTGGAAATAAAAGTTTAAACTTGGAATTTGCTGAGGTTGTGCACATTGTTATATTGTGGTTTTCCTTGGGTATTGTTTTGCAATGGTAAAAAGGTGGTCAGTGATGGAGTCCTGTCGACGACCAGCAATGGTTAATTTGTTTGAAGATAAGAAGAGTCCAATCCAGTGTAGATTCTCAATTGGACTTTTTGTTAAGCCTACATGGAGCATTGATGTGTGATTGAAATTGTATAGATTTGTTGTATAGGTAAGGTTACCTGAGTATATTAATTGTCAGTCAATGTTGAAGTCTCCAAGTATGATTGTTAAGTGGTTTACATCAGTGGATTTCCAGTATAGGATTTCTTCAACATTGCTAATATTGTTACTCAGGGTATGTATAGAGCTGTTACACAAATGTTCTTTTTACTGTTAAGCTGTAGCTGAGAAATGAGCAGTCCTGCTTTGTTAAATTGCGGAATGATTTTAGAATGGGGACTTATTTCAAAGGCATTTCTATAAAAGTGGCTGCCCCTCTATCCTGTTTATTTTTCTGTCCATTATTAGGATGTTGTGACCTACTGGGAGAATTTCTTTGTCTGTTATATCTAGCTTTAGCCAGGTTTTTGTAGTGGCTAATATATTTGGGGAGCATAGGGTAAAGTCTTCATGCATGTATGGGATTTTGTTGCATATGCTTCTAAGGTTCATGTTCAGAAACAGTAAATCTGCTTGTGTCTCTTTGGTAGAGGATGTAAAGGTATTTGTTTTTTTTGTTGGCAAGGATTTCATGTGTTTGTGCTGGAGGACCGAGGTTTGGGTAGATGACACCACTTAGTTTCAGTGTTGATATAAAGTGTTTGCCAGGAGAGGGATGTTTGTATTTAAATTTATATTTTAATTCAAGTTTTGTTTGCAAGACATTGATATGTAGATAGATGTGTTTATGGAGATCAAAATCTGTGATACAGTATAGGTTAGTGGAAATTGTATTGGTGTAAAATGCTGTGCTTTGGTTTCTAACATAGTGGTTTGTGAGTGGGAGATAGAGAGAGAAGGTGCATATGGAATGAGGTTACATTTGTGATTAGGGTTAGGGGAAGTAGTATTAAGAGTTGAAGTCTGAACACAGTGGATTAAAGAGATGGAGAATGGATATATGGGGTTTGAGGATAGTGCAGGAAATGGGAAAACCCCTTGATTACACTGTGACCCTTTGATAAAAGTGAGATTGTATGTGGTGTGATGTTTGATATTCATTTTCAATTAGACTTAATCTTTATGGGTCTAGGAGACTTTGACAAGGATTTCTTTACAGTGCAAGCATATGACATATGTGTCAGGGTTGGATGCACAGTATATAGTGCATAACTACAATGTGCACAGTCTGATTTTTGTGAGAGTTAGACCTCAGTATCTCTTAAATATTTGTACCTCTAACATATAGAATTATTTGTGCTTAGTAAGAGTTCATTATATGTGAAAATAAGGCAGTTGCAACACTTTTACCATACAAATACTGTGAGGCTGACATGAAGGCAGACAAGTAGGCTGATGTTCGATTTTTTAAAACTTAGTTTGGCTTGCAACGAGATGCAGAGCTTAAATGAAATAAAGATTTACAGTATACTGAAATAATTATGAGTTAAGGGCTAGATGATATAGTTACATGCGTATGTCTATGTGTAAGCTGGATGTATATGAGACTGTGATATCACAGCTTAGGAGTTTTGCTTAACAGCAGTGGTAAGCTGCTTTTAGCAGCTGCTGAATAAGTTGCACAATTTAGTGCCACTAGTGGCTGCTATGAACTACTTTTAAGGTCCTAGGTGCACAGTTCTGCACATTTTGCAGCTACACCCAGTTTGTTGCACTCATAAATAGCAGGTGTCAAATTTCTGATAAGATTTAAGCAAGATGAGTTATATTAAGTATAGCTATAACTGAAAGTGTCTCTGTCTATAGAATGTATGTGGGATACCTGCTGTGCTTAGCATAGTTTAGTGCAGTATGAATTAAACATGTAATCCACACTAGCACCTCTGTCAGACGAAGCAATAAAGCCACGGATAAAATCTTCAGTGAACACTCATTTATTTAGCAGATTCCAGCAGTTGCAGAACCACTAGCACTAAGTTGTATCAAACGAAAACGGAGATTTTAAGATGTTTATGTGTTTTGTGTTAGTGTTGGTGGTTCTGCAACTGTTGGAATCTGCTAAATAAACAAGTGTTCACTGAAGATTTTATCTGTGGCTTTATTGCTTCACCTGACAGAGGTGCTAGTGTGGATTATTGGTCTTTGTGCTTGGGTACCTGGTTGCTTGCTGTTTTTGGGAATTACATGAATTAAACATGGAAAATAAACAAGCCAATGAAAATAGTTAAAGCTGTAACTAATAGTGTTTATCTTCTTAGAACTCCAGCAATCACCCCACTACTATTAGGATTAACTACTCAAGCTCTAATGACTCATATACATGGTCAAACCTATCTTTTTGCAGTAAGCTTGAAATGTGATAAAAACACTTTCGGGATTTGTTATTTTGCACATTTTTTTCATTCCAGTATGGACAGATTTTAATTGTAGGTGGTAGCTTTAGGAGGATGGAAATTATTCTTGGGTGTGCATTTGTGTATTTTCCATATGTATTATGTGACATTACTTGTTTTACTTGAGTGGAACAGAAGACTGTGGTTCATATTCTGCCCTTTTTATCTTATTTCACTTTTTCCTATAAAAGTAACAGTGGATTTGGCTAGGAGGTTTTATTTTAGATGGGCAATGGTACTTCAGGGTTGTGTTTGTGTGAGTGTGTATGTACAAATGTGTGCATTTGTATATATATATATATATATATATATATATATATATATATATATATATATATATATATATATATATACATCACAGATAATGGAAGCAAGTGCTGTAGAAAAAACATGAACTGTAAGAATACAGCACAGACAGCCCAATGAATTACAGCACACAGGTTTATTCAGAGACATCACTCCACAAAGTAAAACATAAATGCTTATATCCACAAGTACGGTTTCATCTATACAGACTTCTTCCGATGCATGCAACATACTTGAGGATATAAGCATTTATATATATGGTTTACCTGCATAATGCCGATCACGTTATGGTCGACCCCGCTTCCGCAAATACTGAAATGTGACTTTTCAAAAATTCGAACACCGAATTTCCAAATGGCAAAATCTTGCCTGCCCCCATTTTGACTCATGTTAGCACTGGTATGGAGCTGTGGTGCAGTCGGAAATGTTGAATTTTAAGTTTTTTCGACATTCAAAAGTTTTCGCGGTTCTGGTTTTGCAGAAATGGTTCGGTGATGTGGCCGGTCGATTATATGTGCTTGACATTATGAAGGTAAACATATATATATATATATATATATATATATATATATATATATATATATATATATATATATATATACTGTATGTGTGTGTGTGTGTGTGTGTGTGTGTGTGTGTGTATGTATATATATATATATATAGTTGTTACTGGGCTATTGAACTGTAGGTCTTTATAAGCCTAGCCATGTGTGCCCAATATAATACTAGAGAAGCTAAATATAAAGGATCTTGCCTAAACTTGAGATCTTAGTTAGCAACAACTGCCTATATCTAGGAGGGTCATAGGCAAAATCCATGGCAGGAATTTATGGTTCCCCATCCAGTCATCTAGGCTACACTTAAACAGGGTCATAGAGGGGCTTTGTTTGATGTGAACTGGTAGCCTATTCCAGAGGAGTGGCAACCTCTGAGAGACATATCTGTCTCTCCAGCAAGTGCTGTTTATATCACAGGCCAAGTTAATGTCCCTGGAACGGTGACCCTTGTCCTATTTTTTCTTGGGGATGTGCAGCATTTCCATTAGGTTTGGATTCAAACCTAGGCACAAGTCTCCTCTAAGTAGTCTGTATGCTATGGAGTACAGTGACAATGACTTCAGTCTGTCAATGTATGACATGTGCTGAAGACCCTGAATTTTTTTGGTTAGAAATCTCAGAGGTCTCTCAAGTTACTGCAGGTGCCTGGTAAGGCACATACCAAAGGGAGCATTGTACTCAATTATTGGCCTGATGACGGTCGAGTACAGGGGTGTTATGACCTTTTTCACTCTTGAGATGCCTTTGCTAATGAGGTGTGTGACATAGAATGCCTTCCTTACCACAGTAGACACATGGTGGTCAAAGTTTAGTCAACTTGCATTCCAAAATCTCTCACTACTGACTTATTACTTAGGGTATTATTATTTAAATGATACACTGCAGGGATATCATTTTTACCAAAGGGGAATGATAATACATTTTTTTGCACTGATTTTGAGTCCATGGCTTTGGCACTAATCATTGGTTTGTGTAAATCCCTCTTAAAGTATATTGACTTCATTTGGGGATTCAATGATTGCACCTAATTTGCAGTTGTCAGCAAACTTAGTCAGCCACTGCCCCTCTGTTTTGGCCTGAAGTTCTGAGAAGTATATACCAAACAGGAGGCCTAGCACTGACTCCTGTGGAATCCTGCTGGTGGCTGCTCTGCTGGTTGAGATAAAGTCCCCAACAGTGACTGAGTGTGATCTGTCAATGAGACAGTTAACAACACACCTAATGACATAACGACTGACATTCAACTGGGAGACTTTATCAATGATGCCTGAATGTGGGATTGTGTCAAAGGCCTTGGCTAAGTCAAGGTAGGCGGCATGCACAGATTTGCCTTTGTCTATGGCTCTGTTGACATTTTTGAAGACATCCATCAGGTTTAACAAGTATGACCTGCCTTTACAAAACCAAACTTTGCCGAATCAAGGGTTTAGAGATCACCTATATCCTTATTTATAAGGTCCATTATGATTTGTGCCATGGACTTACAGATAAGGCTGGTTAAGCTGATGGGTCTGCAGTTCCCAGGGTCTGTTGCCATACCTCCTTTATTAATGGGGATGACAGTTGCTGTTTTCCATTCAGCATGGACAAAGCCAGTACTCAGACTGTGGTTGAAGAGAGTACCTAATGGAGTTGCTAACTCATGTTTTAGACCATTTAAAACACAACCTGGAAGAGAGCATTAATGATCTGCTCTTTGGAGATGCAAGGTGAGGAGATGTATTGGGATGCTTTGTGGAATGTTTGTAGGGGAAGGGGGGGTGACATTTTCACAAAACATGTCAGCTAATAGCTTAGCTATTTTCGCAGGATCAGTGTGTGTGATGTCATCCACAGCTAGTTCAGCTCACATCTCAGTCCTACCTTTTAGGTTATGGATATAGCTGAAGAATGCCATAAGGTTATCATTAGCTATGGTTGCTAATATTTTTTGAAGATTCCCTTAGAGGATTTTGCAAGTTGTCTTATTTGTTTGTTCAAGCAGAGGAGGGTATTCTTCTACTGCTGGGACCTGTCTTTTTTATTCTTAGACAGCAACTTCTTCCTCTTGTTGTATAACTTATTAATGCTAGATGTCCACCAAGGAAGCTTGCTTTTTCTTGAGGATTTTGTTTTAATCCTATCAGGTACAGCTGTGTCAATACATTTGTATAAGTGTTTGTACAGGGCATTTGAGTATACCTTAGTATAGTTGTCAATGCCATCTGTGGGAACAGGGGCTTGTAAATTATTTATGCCATCCCTTAGGAGGGTGTAATTAGCTTTGGTGAAACTTTTTAGCCTGATTTCACTTACGAGGGATTCAAGTGTTACAACTACTTTAAATGTGACTGATTTGTAATCAGATTTAACAAGTGAGGGTACTATACTTGTGGTGGTGCAATGGTCATCCATGTTGGTGAGGACCAGGTTGATAATATTTGAGCCCCTTGTGGGGTTGCATACTATTTGTTCCAGGGCATTAGTGTTAATAAAGTCCAGGAAGCTTTTGTGCGAGCATGTTGGTATTGCTCATAACTAGTGTTTGGTTGTAATTTGATTGACTCAAGAAGGTTCAAATAAACAGCATGGGTGTCTTGGTTCATTAATGGGGCCTATAGCTAACAATGACTTGAAGAGGGGACTTACCCACAGTTGGTTGAACTTGGAGTAACTCCATTGAGTTTTCCTGCCTAACCAGTCTAGAGGTGTATTAATCTTTGATGAAGACAGATACTCCTCCTCCTTTGGTTTTCACACATTCATTTTGTGGTCTGAAAGTGTGGAAGGCTGCACAGATGTTAACATCCTCCAGGGAGAGAAGTGCTTCCAGAGGGAGCAGTTTTTGATTTAAACTCCCAGCATTTAGCAGCACAACTTTTAATTTATTTGTGAGTGATATTTTCACATCAGATATTTTGTTCATAAGACCTTGCCTAACAAGGCACTATGGGGGAGGCAACTGTCTTAGCCAGTATTCAAAAGACTAGAGATAACAGGTGAAGACCATCTGTGGCAAAGCATGGTCTATCAGCCATGTCATCCCAGGCTGACAGGAACTGGATCCCCTTTGAATGATACCAGAAACTAAGCCAATTGTTGAAGTCAATCACTTTTTGTTTATACTGTGGTATCTTCCTAGGTGAGGGTAGAATGCTGCCCATGGTTAGGGACATACCTGCCTGGGACACATAATCCTAGAACTCAAGCATGTCTCTCTTCATATAGTCCAGTAAGGTGCATCTAAAGGTATTCACACCAACATGAACTACGATGGAGTTATAACGGAACTTGCTGAGAGACTTGAGTGCATGTGTGATATGCCAGATCCTGGCACCCAACAGACAGCTGACTGTAAACTTTTCCTTGTCCAGCCTGGTGAGTGGGACATCTGTATGTCTCACAATGGAGTCACTTAAGACTAAACAATTTGGTTTAGATGTGCTTTGCCTTGGGGCTTATTTGGTGAGACACTGGTGCTTGTGTTTTTATATGTATTGAGCACTGTAAGTGCTGTATTAGGTGTAGCATGTTTGTGTTTGGAAGTTCTTTGGTGTTTATGTAGGTTTCTGGTGAGTACCTCCTCATATGATGATTTATGTGTTCAATGAATGTTTTGTGTAGGAGGTGCAGTATGTGAGCTGACAACCTGTTCAGTGTTACTGTTCTTTGCACAAGAGAGCAAGGATTGCAGATTCTTAATGTAGATGCGTCTCTCACAAATTGTACTTGGGTGATTTCGGAGTAGAGGGTTGTCAGTGTACATGAGGCAGTTGCTACACTGCCTCAGTATATCCATGTCAATCAGGCTGGTAAGAGAAATGGAGTAAAAATGACCATCCATAATGCTAGGTTAGATCCTGTTTTAACAGTGCAGAGAGAAAATGGAGGGGTGTGGTATAATTGGGTCCTGTAAATGGGGTCTATATTAATGGGGTGCTCTATAAAGGGTCTATATTAGTGGGGGTTCTCTAAGTGGTATGACACTATTATAGATTTGGTGGTTTTGGAACTGCTTAAGGGGCAAAAGTGTAGCTCAGGTGCTCCCTCAGCAGCTAAGTGCAATTTAAGGATTTCATGGCCAGATCATGGGCAGCTACTAAGGAAAATGTTATCTACTGAAGTTTTTCTGTCTATAACCACCAATGGTTATCCCCACTGCACAGTAGTGCATGATGGTGCATGGAGATGTGCTACACATAAATGGATGAATACAGCAGAGCAGTGGCATGTTTCCTAACTCTGTGGAGCTGTTTTAAAACAAGTGCAAACCCTCACAAAGGCAGGGCTTATGTAGTAACAGGGAGCAAACTGAATTAAACAATTTAACCAATAAAAAAGCTCAAACCTGAACCCTGTGCCAGCAACCTTCAATCAGATGAGTCCTAACTGCCCTCTCCTGCCACAAGGGTGCAGGGGGGGGGCTCTCCAACAAAAGATACCCTTGTTTAATGCTCAGTTTAACAAACAGAACCAGATTCATCAGGTCTGAATCTAGTCTATATTATAGCAGACAAAAATTTATAATCAACGAATCATCTAATGGACGCATAACTTGTAGTGAATCTGACATTAAAGGTAGATGATGCTATTTTACAAGTCCAAAACTGGAATTTTCAAAACTGATATTTAAATATCTATGGCCCGTCCATAAAGCAACATGACTTTTTATTAGAAATTTATAATATTTTGCTCAAATTTTCAGATCACTTATTTATAATAAGAGGAGACTGGAATATAGTCCTAGACTTGAAATCAGATAGAATGGGGAAAGCTAAGGTACATAACACACATGCGTCTCTAGCCTTAAGAGAGACCTGATTTATAGATATAAATCAGTATACAAATAAATATACATACATACTACTTCTTGGTCCAGAGATGATTTTTTCTTAATATCAGAATCTCTCATAAATCTGGAAATCAAATATTCTATAGAACCAAGGTTTTTTTTGAGATCACTTGAAAATTAATATTAAGATTGACTAGTCGAAGTTGGTAAAGCCTGACTTAAGGAGAAATAATTGGTCTCTAAATCCAAACTTACTTAAAAAAAAAAAAAAAAAAAAAAGACGTATAACAAGAAATAAAAATTATCTTGTAAGAACTAAATGATAATTTACACTAAACAAACATACCCTGTGATATTCAATGGGAAACTAGTAAAGCTAGAATTAGTGGAATTATGATTCAGAAAGCATCCTTCTATAAAAAAGAGAACATCAAAGGAAAAAAAAAGGGAATTAATTGAAAGTATTAAAAAGGTAGAAAAGCAAATTCAAATCCAAAACCAAAAACAGCCTAGATCTTGAAATGCTCCTGAACAAGTTACATAAAGAACTATACCATTTACATGCACATCAGAATTCATTGGAGGAAATGAAGATGTTAGCAAGATATTTAGAATGGGCACAAACACCATCAAATATTTTAGCAAAGATAAGAAACGCCACTCAAAAAGGTCCAACAATCCTGGAAATGTTCTATTTAGATAAGTCATATATTGGGACATCAAATATAATTGCAGCATCTGAAAATATTTGCACCCAAATATATGACCCACATGATTTATCAGCTTTACTACAAGAATGTGAAAAATGTCTAAATGACATTGCCTTTCCTAAAATCAGTGATGAACAACATGAAGCACTGGAATTGCTGTTTACAGCTAAAGAAATACTGATGGTAATAAACAAATTATAGAACAGTAAATATCCAGGCCCAGATGATTTTTACAAATTATCTCATCAAACATTAACCAAAATCTTATTGGAAGTTTATAATTATATAAGAGAACATGACATTACTGATCTACACTTGAACAATTCTTAAACAATTTTTATTTAAAAAAATGACTTGGATAGGAAAATTCCACTAAATTAAAGACCAATAACCCTGATCAACCTAGATATTAAAATCTATGCATCATTACTTATGAAAAGATTGAAAAAGGTCTTACCCTATATAATATCACCTGAACAATCAGGATTTATGATTAACAGATGTTGCAATTCATTTTACCAAGCAAATTAAAACCCCCATATATGCACTGGTACTTGATGCGAATGAAGCCTTTGACAGGGTGAACTTATCATTGTTATTTAGGGTGTTAACCTGTTACAATATACCACAAGAATATGTTAAACTGATTCTATCTGATTCTATTACTGTATAATAACTCTTATATGATTCTAAGTATAAATAAGACAAATTCAAAACCAATAAAAATTTCAAACGGAACCCGACAAGGATGCCCCTATCCCCATATCTATTTAATCCCTATAAAGAACCCATTTTCTTATACTTAAATTTAAAAACTTACCATCATATCCCAAAAGTAATAAATAGAAATTTACCATTATTTGCATTCGCTGATGATCTGAATATATACCTACAACTTTCTAATACAGACCTGAATAAATTTTTTTAAACATTAAATACTCATCAATATTCAACTACCAAATAAGCATGGCTAAATCTCTTATATTCCCAATAAACCCACTTTGCCACATGGAAAATTATTTCCCACAATCAGACATAAAAATAAGTTATAGCTTAAAATATCTAGGTATAAACTTCAATAATAATTATAATTCATCAATGCAAGTGAACTTATTTAAAACCTGGGCAAATATGCAAAAAGACATACAAAGATGGAATAAAATTGACTTACCCTTTCTCTCAAAGGTTGCAATTATAAAAATGAATATACTCTCTAAATTGTTAGATCATTTTAATGCATCAAATGTAACACTTCCTAAAACATTTTTTAAATCTATCACAACGACTCTATCAAAATATCTTTGGTCCCCTAAAACTATCAGGATTAGTTGCCACAAATTAATATGTCCTAAAAACAATAGTGGTTTGGGCCTTCTTGACTTTGAGCTATATTATGGTATTATCTGTTCTAACAGGATTTTGCAAATTGCTGAATTTGACCCAAGTGGAAAGGAATGGTCCCCAATATGGATTAAACTATGGCACAATCATATTCAGCAACTCAAGATGAATCCCGAATCCCTCCCTTTCATTAAACATGTAAATCTCAAGTGCATGAAAATGCATGCCTTGCTGAAAAATAGAATAATTATATTTCAAAACCTTTTGATTTCATTAAAACCTTTACATCTTGATCCAAACATAACGTTGAACAAAGAATTGATAAATTTAGACAACTGTCCTAAACTTAAACATTGGAAACTGTGGGATATATTAAAATATGAGAGAAGTCCTTTGAAGAAATGAGAACTCTAAATAACCATAATAAAAACATAATAATAATACAACAATTAAGAGAACTTTTGTCATCCTTAGCTGAAAATCTAGACATTAGCAAAGTTGAGGCTAGTCTATTTGATATGGTATGGGAATTATTACTATTAAAAAAAAGATGTTGTCAAACGTATATAAACTGATAACTAATTTAAAAATATCAATCTTCCCTGGTATACTTAAAATACTGGTCTCTCAGAACTGAGAATTTTTCTATGAAGCAAAAGCTTCAAGCTGTTAAATATACTCTCAGACTTTCACCTTTTAAGAAAATAATTTATACACAAATAATGATAAACAACAATGCTTATTTACCCCAAGTAAATTAAATCACTACAAATACGAGATCCCCTCGAACTGTCCATTCTGTTTAGCTCCAAATGCTGATATACTACATATTTTTTGGCATTTTAAATGTTCATACAAATTTTGGTATGTCCTTAGAGTGAAATTAGAAAAAATAGGATATGAGAAAACAACTATCTCCTGGGAATTTACAATACTTAACATTAACACAAGTACACTCCCAAAGCAAAACTTACACATCCTGGCCACACTGTTTGCCCTAGTCAAACTATATATCACACAAAACTAGTTAGAGTGTATTCCAATATCTTGGACTGGTTTTAAAAATATTTATTTATTTATTTATTTGTTTGTTTATTTATTTATTTATTTATTTATTTATTTATTTATTGACATTTGTTAACCGGGTTGGTCCAGCTAGGCTTGTGGCTCATTTTCAGTGGAGACCTGAACAGAAAAGCTCCAAAAGAAAACACAAACAGTTTACAGAGAATCAAACATTTGAGTCAAAAATATGGTCAAAATCAGTTATACAAGAACATTAGAGAGACAAAGCAGAAGTGCAAACACATGATATATACATATCAATATTTTTACAGACTAAAACATATATTTACATATTTGCAAAAAGAGTTAAGTCCAACAGTATTGATTGTAGAGTATAATAAGTACCCACAATAGTGGAGTACTTAGCTGTATGTGGAGGGACTGAAAAGGTATATAGTAGGGTTGTGGGGAGCTTAAGTAGGGGCTTGCCAAGGTCATATTTTGGAGTTGAGTAGATGAATGTTTGAGGTTTTCTTTAAAGTGGGATGGGTGAATGATGGAACAAATGTCTATTGGGAATTTGTTCCAGGCTTGGGCAACGGACTGTTTATATAGGAGTTTGCCAGCTATTTTTTTGGGGTTGGTAGATTTGTAGTAGTTGCTGATTAGAGGCATGAAGATTCTGCAAAGGAGTGTAGATAGAGATGAAGGAGGAGAGAGCAGGGCAGGATGAAGATTTGTAAAGAATGAAGTGTAACGTTTGAAGTTGTGACAGCAGTAGAAGATGGGGAAATTCTAACCAGCGGAGAGTATTTAGGGCAAAGCAATGATGTCTATTGTATGCAGAGTTTGTGATAAATCTAGCTATCTTGTGGTAAGTTTGTTGGAGTTTGTTTAAAGTAGTACTTTGGATGCTGGTGAGTACTGGGGTAGCATATAGAAGGGAGGGGATGAGAAGAGCTTGTGCAAGGTAGAGACTGGCATTTGTAGTTAGAAATTTTTTGTTGTGATACAGTAAACCAAGTTTCTGGTGAGTCTTTTTTATGCTTTGGAGGATGTGCAAGTTGAATTTGAGTTCATCATGTATGATGACCCCAAGGAGTTTAGTGTGAGCTTCAGGTTGGATAACATTGTTATTAGAGGAAGTAATAGTAAAGGTGGATTTGAGGTGAGAGAGAGATCGGTGGAAAAATAATAAGAGTTTGGTCTTTTTAGGGTTGAGAATCAGTAGATTCCAGGACAACCATTGTTCAGTGGATAGGAAGGCCTGTTGAGTAAGAGTGTGGAGCTTGGAGATATTGTCTGAGATGGAGATGACAGTCGAGTCACCTGCATAGTGAATGAGGGAGGATTGTTTACAAGAAGTATAGAGATCATTGGTAAAGACATTAAATAGGAGGGGACCCAGGATGGAACCTTGTGGTACCCAGGTCGGGACAGGTATGAATGCAGAAGTAGAAGAGAGCCATTTAACAGATTGCTGCCTGCAGGATAAGTAACTGGAGAACCAGGCAAGGGAGGAAAAAATAGATTTAGGTTTAGATAGCAGTAGGGATGGGAGACTGCATCAAAGGGTTTTTAAACATCAAGGAAGAGACATGATATGAGTTTGTTATTGTCTAGGGCCTGTGTAAAGGATAAGAGGGCAGTAGTTGTGCTGTGGTTGGGATGAAACCATGTTGAGTGGGAGTAAGGAAGTTATGCTGGAGGAGGTAGTTGAGTAGTTGTGAGTGGATACATTTTTTGAGAATCTTAGAGACTGGAGATAGAATAGCTATAGGCCAGTAGTTAGATGGGTCTGTAGAATTTCCACCTTTATGCAGGGGAATAGTGAAAAAGGATTTCTATAAGGTAGGGATGGTGGATTCCTGAATAGATCTATTGATTAGTATAGATACTGGATAGGCATTGGAGTAAGCAGCAAGTATGAGGATGGTAGGAGGTAGATTATCAGTGGAGGGAGAGCAGGGTTTGAGTTTGTGAAGAAGAGATCTGATGTAGGAAGTAGGAAACAGATGTAAAGAGAATAGTTGTTTGTTAGAAGGATTGGGAGGGGTAGGCAGAGAAGTTGTGTTATAGTCGGAAGGTAAGAGTGTTTGAATGGTTTCAATAAAGTGTTTATTGAGAAGAGTAGCACTTTCCAGATGAGATGTATTTGGGTAGGGGCAGGGAGCTGAGGGGCAGCCTGGAGAGATGATTTTGTTAATAGTATACTAGAATTTGTGAGGGTTGGATTTGTTATTGAATTGGGCAGAGTTATAAAAGGACCTTTGGCATTATTTTTTTTTTTGTAAGATTACTGAGGTGTTTATAATTATGTAGCAGAGGTAATTCCTTTGTTTTGATCCAGGCTTTCCAAGCTCTATCTCTTTTTAGCATAAGGGACTTAGTTTCTTTTGAGAGCCAGAGAGCATAATTGGATTTTATTCTAACCTTCCTAGAGGGACCAGGGGAGTTCAGGGTATTCAGGAACATGCTATTGAACCTAGTAATGACATCACTGAGAGGGATTTGTTTAAGGATGGACCAGTCAGTGGTGAATAGAATAGAGATGAATTGGACTACATTAAAATTAGAGAGTTTTCGGCAATCTCTATAAAGGTGGGATTTGGGGGTTGGATGGTATATCTAAGGACCAAGGTGGGAGGTGGTTGTTAAGCTGGTCTGGTAGGGTAGTGAGGTTTTTGGTAGTCGTGATGGGAGTTGGTGAGTATATAGTCAATTATGGAGCTGGAAGATGAGTTTTTATGGAGGGGGTGGGTGAAGATATCCATTGATGGAAACCATGCAGGTTGATGCTGAGTTGTGGAGAGTCAGTTTTAAGTTTAGACCAATCTAGGTTAACATCACCTAAGATGAGGGTTTCATAGGGAATATTGTGGGAAAACCAGGATAAGATATTTTCTAAAGTGGATGAATTGTTTCCAGGAGGGATATAGATGGCGGCAACAGCTACTTCTTTGTGAGGGTTAAGGTACAATTAAGGATGATGAGTTCATCTGGGTGAAAGTCAGGGATGGGTGTGGGGAAAGGTGAGAGATTGTGGCTATTGGAGTGGAGGATGGCTACACCACCCCCCTTTTTTGGGAATCTATCAGAGCAATAAATATTATAGCCTGGTGGGAGAACTTCATTGTTAGTGATATGTGACTTAAGCCAGGCTTCAGATAAGGAAAGGATGTGAGGGTTTGTATGGTTATACAGGCATGGAAATTGGTGATTTTATTGGTTAGGCTTTGAATATTTAGAGAGTATATTGCCAGGTGCTTGGATATGGATGAGTTTAGTGTAAGAGGTTGGGTATGGTGAGATGTGTTTGGGGAAGGAAGGGAGGTAGAAGATAAGGGGGGGTTTGATTGAGGGGAGAGGGGGAGGGGACAGGGTTGGGGTGGACATCCCCAGATATGAGTAAGTTATTAATCGGAAGAGGGAGTACAGTAGTACATAGATGTAGTTTGTGTAACTTGGGTTTAGATTTGTAGGTAGGAGGGTGGATTTGTAATATAGACAGTTTGTGAAGAGAAGAGGTGGAGAGGTTGAAAAGGGCTGGGGAGATATTAAAGTAAGAGGGAGTAGAATGAGTGACAAAGGTATAGGAGGTAGAGAGCATAAAGGAGAATAAGGAAGGAGTGAAGAATAAGAGGTTAAAGCAGAGAGAAGAAGTAGGAGTGAGGTGGTAATGATAAGGTGTTTCATTTTTGATGGAGGGTGTAGGGGTTATAGACAGGGTGTAATAGTAGGGGAAGGAAGTGATGTATTTGGAGTCCGGCAGGAAGTAGTTTGTCAGTGGAAATTGGGGAAGGAAGGGAATGGAGTGGATGGTATAAAGGAAATTGTAATGGGGTGGGTGGGAATGGGGGTAGGGTATGGAAGTGGAGTGAGCCCAAGCGGAGAGACAGCGAACGGAGTGGGCAAGGCCAGATCAGCAGGGTAAAACACCACCGAAAATAACAATCAGAAATGAAGCCACTGTGAAAATCAGAGCTGAAGAGGTAAGAAGAGAGCAAGCCAGAGATGGAAATGTTGCAAATATAAATTTACACAAACAGGAGACAAAGGGTACAGAAGATGTACTAGGGATTAAGTAGCACTCTAGAATGTAGCTGGAAACATTAAACCTGCATATACTGGAACTATTGAGAGTTAAAATAACATTAAACTAAAAGCGATTGGTACTATTGTTAGTTAAAACAACAAGGAATATGGTAGACTGCTGGCATTGTGCTACCTCCTGGTGGCCAAAGTAAGTTACTACAGCCAGTAAAAATAAACTGCATGTGTGCTCACCTACCCTTTAGTAATATTTTAAATGATAAGGAGCAGTTCACTTTTTAAAAAGCAGATAGTCTTAAAAACACATTCAAAGTGTGGATAAATTACAGTAGAAGGAACACCTACAGTTGAGATAGAAAGCTGTGGGTTTTAGTTTGCTTTTGGAGCTGCTTCAGGCAGGTAACTTAAGCAGATTTATAACACTTTCACAAGGTATTTTGCTGGGTGAGTCTGTTAGTTAGGGGATGCCCACAGAGTGCTTAACCCATCGGGAGAAGCTGCAAGAGATAAGGGGGAACACATACAAAAGGTTATACCAAGAAAGTAAGAAAAGACATATGAGAGACCAGACCTAGAAAACCCTAGAGAATCAGAAGGATAAATGAGCTATAATACAGACAAGAAATAACTAGTGTAGCAATAACAGTATTCCCAGTTGACTAAGCCCTGAAAGCAGAGCATATACAACTCTTTAAACAACTAATGTAGCACTAAAAGTAAATATAGTAGTTTGTACAGAAAAAGCAAATATTAGCAAACACAGTTAACTAAGCTCTATAAGCAGAGCAGAAATCATTCTTAAAAAAAACTGTAGTGTAGCACTAAGAGTAAATGCAGTAGTTTATACAGATAAAGCAAATATTAGCAAACACAGTTAAATAAGCCCTGTAAGCAGAGAAGAAAGCAATTCTTATAAACTATAATGAAGCACTAGGAGCAAATTCAGTAGTTTGTACAGATAAAGCAACTTTTAGCAAACACAGTTAACTAAGCCCTGTAAGCAGAGCAGAAAAAAATGCTTAAACTGTAATGTAGCACTAGGAGTAAATGCAGTAGTTTGTACAGAAAAAGCAAGATGTAAAAACACATTTAACTCTGCACTGACACACAGTGCATAGTAGCAGTGTAAACACAGCAATAAATAAAACAGTATGACTTGCACAATACCTTTTAAAGTAGAAGCTTCCATGTGGACTGCAAAGAAGCTTGAAAGGATTTTAAAGGTGGCACCACAGGAAGGAAGGGAAAGTTAAAGAGTCTGGGGGAGGGTTGGAAAGAAAAGGAAAGGAAAGAAACTGGGGGAGGGGTTGCAGAGAGAGTGGAGATGGATGTCACAGTAGCCTAGCTGGTCAGCACCAGTACTGACAGGGCCTGGTCAGCAGTGTGAAACAGCACTGAACATAATCAGAAAGGAAACAACTGTGAAAATCAGAGCTGAAAAGGTAAGAAGTGAGTAAGCCAGAGATGGAAATGTTGCAGATATAAATTTAAAAACAGGAGACAAGGGTAAAGAAGATGTACTTGGGGTAAAATAGCATTGTAGAATGTGGATGGCAACATTAAACCTACATATATTGGCACTATTGAGAGTTAAAATAACATTAAACTAAAAGCTATTGGTACTACTGTTAGTTAAAACAAGGAATATGGTAGACTGCTGGCATTGTGCTGCCTCCTGGTGGCCAAGGTAAGTTACTACAGACAGAAAAATTAACCTGCGTGTGTGCTCATCTGCCCTTTAGTAATACTTCAAATGATAAGGAACAGTTCACTTTTTAAAAAGCAGATAGTCTTAAAAACACATTCAAAGTGTGGATAAATTACAGTAGAAGAAACACCTACATGTGAGCTAGAAAGATGTGTTTTTTAGTTTGTTTTTTAGCTGCTTCAGGCAGGTAACTTAAGCAGATTTATAGCACTTTCACAAGGTATTTTGCTGGGAGCGTCTGTTGGGCAGGGGATGACCAAAGAGTGTTTAACCTGTCGGGAGAAGAGTTGAGCTTGAAATCTGTGGTTTTTAGTTTATTTTTGGAGCTGCTTCAGGCAGGTAACTTAGGCAGATTTATAAAACAATCCTTCAGCACTGAGAATGTTACCAAGTACGCACAAGCAGGCAAATCTTCGCAAAACAGTTTTATTGCAGCAATAAAGGTTCTCCAATATACATAAATGATAGCAGCATCCACAATATGTTTTCGTCACTTACTTCATCAGATAATTTAGCCAAAACACCAACAGTCTTATATACCCTCGGTTAATTCAAACCAACCAATAAAACCATCTCATATGTTAAAATACTATATTCTACAATTTTATCTAAAAAATATACCATATCATTGTTTAATGTATACATCATATTATAACCTGTATCAATCTATCTATATTATAAAGATAAATAAATTTATAAAACATACTCATATACTATTATAAATACATAAATATAATAAAATAACATTTCTTTATTACTTTAAAATAGCTCCCTCTGGTGGTAATATAAATAATTAATTTAAAAGACTGAATAAACTAGTAAAAAATACTATTATTTGTTGTTAAATATAAATAAAATCATGTACTTGATGTTTTTTTGTATGTTTATGTGCTGTTGCTACAACCTAGCTGCCCTTAAGTTAAGAACTGGGGCTAGGGAAACTACTTCATTTAAACCAGGGAATCTACTGGCCTCTAAATAAATTTGTCAATATAATTCCCTGTACTCAATCTTGTTTTCCCACATACCACCTCTCACATCTTTAGGAACTTCTTCAAGTATAAAAAACTTGTAATTCACACTGTCACATTGTATACTATGTTTATATGAAGCGTTATTAATATTCTGTGTACGTATAGCATTTAAATGTTTGTATATTCTCCTTTTTATTTTTCTCTGGAGTTATTGGAGTCTCCTTCTTGGCCATACTCTTGGTGATTAGAACTGTTAGTATTAAGGCTGATTAACTGCTCTTGATTAAATGTAGTTATGTTCTTAAATTTTGCAAAAACAAGTTTGAAATTCAACACCCATCGGCATCTCATAACTACTAACTAAACTTGTCATAGCATCTTATGTATATAGTTAGGTTACGGTTTGTTTAGCTTTTTGTGATTATATGTTCACTATGTTTTGTTTCATGTTATTTGCTCAATCTCTAGTGTCAATTTGTGCACCTGTGGTGTTTTGTAATTTCCTGATCATAAGTGCTGTTCATGTCAAACTTTGTCTTCTCATGTTACTCTTGGACACCAGAGTTAAAATAAATAAAATCTTATTGAGAAAAAAAAAGGAGAAAGTGACATCAAATGCTTATTTTATTTAGGAGATGAGGGTGTGTTCATATTAAGATGGAGAATATGGTATTACAGAGCGAATCAGATATACCAAAAGTTTCAGCATTAGCAGTGAGAGTGTGTATGTGGGTTTGCGTTTTCAGGTTAGGGTTAGAGTAAGGACTAAGGGTGAGGATAGATCTTATGTTGTGCATGACTATTTTTGTTTGAAAAATGGGTGTATACTTTTTTTTTAAGTGAAACTGTTAGGAAAGGGATTTTTTATTATGGCAATGTGCAGGGTATGGATTATGGTTAGCCTACATGAGTAAGGCAGTGCAAAGAAGTGAACTCTTTCCCTAAAAGTTCCACTGTGTAGACAAAGTGTGTCTGGAAGTTAAAGTTTATTTTTCTTTATTTGTTTGGTTAACAGATAGCAAAAGGAGATGTTTGTTTTTTTATTCACTGTTGTTTTGCCATTTTTATTTTATTTATTTGGTGGTGCCTTTGTTTATTATTGCTGTTTGCCACTAATTTTTTTTTATTAAGTGTATGTCAATATGCAGACATTGGTATAATGTGTATTGACACAGTACATGCCCTTCCATTAACTTGTATTTGCCATACATGTACCCAAACCACTATTATTGTCCAAATCGTGCCTTGTTCTTAATTATGTACACTTTTATATTGTCTGCATTTTTCTTATATGTGGAGCTTTTCTGCCCCGAACTTTGCTGTAAAGCACAGTCAGGTTATTCCGGTTAACAAATATAAATAAATACATAAGGAAATACATAAGAAATAGACAAACATGGTCTTGAAGGTTTCACAAACCTTAGTTTGTGATATCTCACTAGCGGACAGTGCAACTAATTGTATATAGTATGTATTAATTGTGCATGATAATATATTAGTTCAAAAGATATAACTGCAACAAGCATTAGGTAACATGGCTTTGAATGGCAAATATTATTTTGTTATAAAGTAATAGTCGGTATCAGCAAATTATGCTGAAACATAAGCCACAGGAATGTTTCACTGTATTTTGCATGGCTGTCGATGTCATCAGATGCACTGTTGAAAACAATACAGAACATCACAATTTTCATTTATTTGACTCCTTGTCAAGCATTATTCTGTTGTAATAACAGCAACAAATTTGAGACAACTATAAGCAGAAGAAACATTTCACTGTATTTTACATACTTGCAGATACTATTTGGCACACTGTTTAAAAGCAACATACCCCAAATGTTCTTTATTGCTTGAAAAGCATTATTCAGAGACACCCATTTGTAGGGCTGTACAATACAACACAAAAATACTGCCTTAATTGTACAGCATCAATTATCCAGTCAAAAAAAGTAAGAAGTAACACAAAGCATCATTGTTTTACTGAAGGCAAGTCCAATTCTGTGATCTCTAATAGTAAGAAGGAGTAGTTAAATATAAGTAATAGGAAGATATTTCCTTATTGTAGGTATTAGGAAATATATATTTGTGCAAGATAAGCAACAGACAGCAGCGTGGTCCTGATTGCACTATTCTGTGATATCCAGTATTGTCTAGTTATAATCAAATATAAACATGAATATTTCTGTATATTTTACACATTTGCAGATATTATTAGTGCACTGCTTAGTGAGAAATTAACATATACCTGCATTGTCTTATTTAAAAATGGCTGTTCTGTGATACACAGTTATGACAACACAGCAAAATACAACTAAGAGGAATATATTTCAGTTTATTTTACATTTGCAGATGTTATTTGTGCCATGTTATGAAGCAACATACCACGTCATGATTTTCCTTATATGACTCCATGACAAGTGCAAATATGTGATACCAGTAGTAATAAGCTATCAGCAAATAAAAGCAAAAGGAATATTTCACTTTATTTTACATTACTGTGGACATCATGCTTTGCACTGTTTGGAAACAGCATACAACTTAATTTTTGATTATTTGACAAATATTGTTCTATGATATTTTATTAGTAGAGCAGTAAACTACAACATAGAGAGGCTGAACCAAATGAATTCCAATATTGTACTTGTCTGAGAAAGCAACATACAATAGAATGGTTTTGTATGTTTGCTAAGCTAATTTTAGCAATGTCCATATGGAACAGTAATAAAAAGCATGCATAATCTGCATTAACTGCACTCCACTAATGCACTAGTTAGAAAGACTGGTGAGAATCAGCATTTAGCAACAAGGTCTTGTCTGCTTGCCAGGGGCTATACTGTTATTAGTGCTGTTGTACCATCATTATTGACAAAGATTAATCAAATGTAAAGAAGGATACTATTTCATTTTATTTTACACATCTGTAGATGCTGATGCAATGTTTATATGCAGCACACAGTAGCATGATTGTGATTGTTTGATAAGCAGTATTCTGTGATATCAGTGGTGACAAGATGCAGACGAACATAAATAGGAAGAAGAATTCACTCTGTGTTACATGGTGACAGGCATTATTCGGTGTGCTAGTTATAAGCAGTATATAGCGACATGTAGCTAATTTCTTAACAAGTGCTATTCTTTTATAAGCCTGTTAAACAAGAGTAATTATTGCGGGAATGGTAGGGGTAGTTTATATAGCCTTTTGTGGCACTGCCAATCACATGACTAGCTCATATGCCTAGCTGACTTCTTATGTGTGGAATATGTTTTACATTAGTTCTGATAAAGTCCTTTTGGCAGATGAAAGCACTTAATTAGTGGAATTAATAAAGCTTATTTTTTTAATATATTCTTCATGTGGATTTAGTTCCTGTAATAGATATAGCACCTTCATTGCTTCTGTTTTTGGTCATTTGCTTCTGCAGGTTTGACCCACTTTTAGTTCTTCACTCAAAAATCTACAGAAGGCATCTAAAGATATCCTGAGAGTAGAATGAAAAAACAAATAATGTCCGTGAATGCTCACAGTAATTCACAAAAGCCTTATCAAGAAAACGTTGCCTGGCATCGAGTTCAACATATTACGTTGTATTGTAGAAATGGAAGCTATGCTGGACATGGCAGAATAGATAGGGGTGGGTTACTACTTTTAACCATATGAGTAAGAGGAACTTTTCACTTTATTTTGCATTTGTTTTTTTGCAAACGTTATCTAGTATACTATGACAATGGGTTAACTGTACAGAGTTACTGTATATCTTCTTCTTCTTTCGGCTGCTCTCGTTAGGGGTCGCCACAGCAGATCATCTGTTTTCATCTCTTCCTGTCCTCTGCATCTTGCTATGTCACACTAACCACCTGCATGTCCTCTCTCACCACATCCATAAACCTTATCTTAGGCCTTCCTCTTTTCCTGTTACCTGGTAGCTTCATCCTTAGCATCTTTTTCCCAATATACTCTGCATCCCTCCTCAGCACATGTCCAAACCAATGTAATCTTGCCTCTCTGGCTTTGTCTCCAAACCTTACAACCTGGGCTGACCCCTCTAATATACTTATTCCTAATCCTGTCCACCCTCGTCACATCCAGTGCAAATCTTAACATCTTTAACTCTGTCACATCCAGCTCTGACTCCTGCCTTTTTGTCAATGCCACTGTCTCCAACCCATATAACATAGCTGGTCTCACTACCCCCTTGTAGGTCTTCCCTTTCACTCTTACTGGCACTCATCTGTCACAAATCACTCCTGACACTCTTCTGCACCCTCTCCATCCTGCCTGTACTCTCTTCTTCCACACTTCCACACTCACCGTTACTCTGAATTGTTGATCCCAAGTATTTAAACTCATCCACCTTTGCCAACTCTACTCCCTGCATCCTCACCATTCCTCTATCCTCCCTCTCATTCACACACATATATTCTGTCTTAGCCCTGCTGACCTTCATTCCTCTTCTCTCTCTAGAGCATATCTCCACCTCTCCAGGGTCTCCTCCACCTGTTCTCTACTCTCACTACAGATCACAATGTCATCTGCAAACATCATAGTCCATGGGGACTCCTGTCTGATCTCGTCTGTCAACCTGTCCATCAACATTGCAAATAAGAAATGGCTCACTGCTCTCACACTACCCTTGTACATATCCTGTACCACTCTTACATACATCTCTGACACTCCAGACTTCCTCATACAATACCACAGCTCCTCTATAGACACCCTATCATATGCTTTCTCTAAGTCCACAGAGCCACAATGCAACTCCTTTTGACCTTCTCTGTATTTCTCCATCAACACTCTCAGAGCAAACATCACATCTGTAGTGCTCTTTCCTGGCATGAAACCATACTGCTGATCACTAATCATCACATCCCTTCTTAACCTAGCTTCCACTACTCTTTCACATAATTTCATGCTGTGACTGATCAATTTAATCCCTCTGTAGTTACTACAGCTCTGCACATCACCCTTATTCTTAAAAATCGGTACCAAAACACTTTTTCTCCATTCCTCAGGTATCCTCTCACTTTCCAATATTTCATTAAACAATCTAGTTAAAAACTCCACTGTCATTTCACCTAAACACCTCCCTGCTTCCACAGGTATGTCATCTGGGCCAACAGCCCTTCCATTCTTCATTCTCTTCATAGCTATCCTTACTTCCTCCTTGCTAATCCATTGTACTTCATGATTCACTATCCCTACATCATCCAACCTTCTCTTCCTCTCATTCTCTTCATTCATCAACCCCTCAAAGTACTCTTTCCATCTGCTCAACACACTCTCCTCGCTTGTGAGTATGTTTCTCTCATTATCCTTTATCACCTTTACCTGCTGTACATTTTTACTAGCTCGGTCCCTCTGTCTAGCAAATTGGTACAAGTCCTTTTCTCCCTCCTTAGTGTCCAACTTTTCATACAACTCTCCATACGCCTTATCCTTAGCCTTCGCCACCTCTGTCTTTGCCATACACCTCATCTCCTTATACTCCTGTCTAATTTCTTCATCTCTCTGACAATCCCACTTCTTCTTCACCAACCTCTTTCTCTGTATACTCTCCTGTACTTCTTCATTCCACTACCAAGTCTCCTTGTCCTCCTTCTTCTTTCCAGATGTCACACCAAGTGCCTTTCTAGCCATCTCCCTTACTAGCTCAGCTGTAGTTACCCAGCTATTTGGTAATTCTTCACTGCCACCCAGTGCCTGTCTTAACTCTTCTCTGAACTCCACCTCACTATTACCCTTTTTCAATTTCCACCATTTGACCCTCCTCTTCTTGATCACCAATGTCATCCTACAAACAACCATCCTATGCTGCCTAACTACACTTTCCCCTGCCACCACTTTACAGTCTCCAATCTCCTTCAGACTGGCCCTTCTACATAAGATATAATCCACCTGTGTGCATCTCTCTCCACTCTTGTACGTCACCCTATGCTCCTCCCTCTTGTTAAAATACGTATTTACCACAGCCATGTCCATCCTTTTCGCTAAATCCACTACCATCTGACCTTCTGCATTCCTTTGCTTAACACCATACCTAACCATCACTTCATCATCCTCTCTGTTCCCTTCACTAACATGCCCATTGAAATCTGCTCCAATCAACACTCTCTCACCCTTGGGTAGTCATCACCACTTCATCCAACTCACTCCAAAATATTTCTTTCGCATCCATCGCACACCCAACTTGTGGAGCATATGCACTAACAACATTCATCATTACACCATCAATTTCCAGCTTCATAAACATCACTCTATCTGACAGTCTTTTCACCTCCAAAACACTCTTGGCATACTGTTCCTTCAGGATAAACCCTACACCATTTCTCCTCCCATCCACACCATGATAAAACAATTTGAACCCACCTCCGATACACCTATCCTTGCTCCTCTTCCATCTGGTCTCTTGCACACACAATATACCAACCTTCCTTCCAACATTCAAAGTTCCAAACCTCACTACCACAGTCCTAGCCTTTACCTGCCTTCAGGCATGCCTTCCCCCTCTTCTCCACCTTTGGCCAACAGTAGCCCAATTTCCGCCAGCAACCTGTTGGCCAACAGTACTGGCGGTGGTCGTTGTTAACCTGGGCCTCAACCAATCTGGTATGTATATCTGTACTGTTGTCCGCATGTATGATTTGCCAAAATTTTACGCCAGATGCCCTTCCTGGCACAACCCTCCACATTTATCCAGGCTTGGGACAGGCACAAAGAAATGCACTGGCTTGTGCATCCCCAGTGGCTGGGTTACAGAGTTACTGTATATAATTAGAGTAATTCAGTATATAATTAGAGTAATTCAGTACTCATAACTGGACAAGGTGAAGTAACTGACTTCAACATATGGAAATGAATTGGAATAATGTTTATGATGAATCCACTTTCACCTCATTCCTACTTATTTAAGGCTACTCCATATCCTTAAAACATTTAACTTACAAAAATAGCACTGCACCAAGCATTTCTTATAATTCTGTGGATGAACTACAAGAGCACTGTAAGTACTTTAGCAGAATGCCACTTCCTTCTTCAATAAGAGAGATCAAATGTACTAACAAAAAACTGAAGCTGCATTACAAAACTACCTTTCTGATGCAATTTAGTAGACTTGGAAATGGAAACCTTCCTCAATGCCCTGAAATCACCAGAAATTAATTTTATGCACTAGTTTAAATATTATGCATATGGTAATCTCAGTTAAATTATACTGATTTTGAGCTCCCTGATTCTCAAACGCGTTTGTTAGAGTTGGGTTTAAACTTTATACCTAGTAAACATGCCAAATTAGCTAACACTTTGCTATAACTGAAATTATACATTAGAAAATTGAATTTGTCATACATACTGAAAGATGTTGTTCTAGAACCTGTTTCTTTAGTTAAAAAGCCTTCTGTTTTTAATCCTTCTTTACATAGCACTTTAAAGGTTTTTGAAGCTTCTTGTACTAAAGACATATGGTTGTTGTTAAACAATAAACCTGTTTATCCATACTACAATTTGAATACGGAGAACAGGAGAGTGTTAACAGAGCTTAAGAACAGGCATGAATTGAGGTTCATGATGGCCGACAACGGGGGTACCTTGGTAGTGATGTTAACAGTGGACTACAACAAAGCAATGGAAGTCATTTTAAATAATGTTAATGAATATTGTGAAGTTAATTACAACTCCATTGAAAGCAGTTACAGGTTTATAAAGTACACCTTATATGACCATTTTATGAATGGTGATTTAACAGCTGACATTTATGAGTTCCTTACGGTTGACAACCCTAGAGTAGGTATACTGTTTGGTATACCTAAAATCCACAAAAAAAACAACTAACTCCCCTTTTCGGCCAATTGTTTCCTCATCTGGAAGTGTTACTTAAAATATCTCTTTGTATTTGAACAAGTTGCTGAATCCTTTGATTCAACATTTACCTTCATATATTAAGGGTTCAAGGTCCTTTTTAAGTCAAGTTAGGTTGTTCAGTTTGAATGAAAAAGGTTGCAAAATTGATGAAGATAGTAACAATTTTTTTTTATGTTGACAGTTGACGTAATGTCTTTATATACTTCTATACCGCAGGTGGAAGGAGTGGAATTTGTCTCTAATTTTCTACACAAATACAACACTTGGTCAGACTCTAGTATTGACATTTGCACTTCTCTGATAGAACTTTTGTTAGAGAATATTATTTCATGTTTAACAGGAAATACCATAAGCAGCTCTGTGGGGTAGCAATGGGTGCTACAGTTGCTCCGGCCTTTGCTGGCCTAGTGATGGGTTGGTGGGAGATCCTACCCACTATTAATCTAGCTACTGAAATGTTATTTTATTGTAGATTTATTGATGATTTATTTTTTATTATCAAGGGACCAGTTAAACTGCATAGTATTTTCATAGATCAGCTTAATGCAACTAGTGATTTTTTGGATTTTACTTTGAGTGACTATGGTCACCGAGTTAATTAATTGGAGGTAGCGTTAAGTTGGAGCACTTCTGACAAAAAGTTTTCTAGTAGTATACACAGGAAAAATACATATGCTAACAACTACTTACATTACCAAATTAATCATCATAGGTTCATGAAACACAATATCTCCAAAGGGCAATATATTAGAGCCTCACGAATGACCAGTGATGATGCGGTTTTCCTTCGAGAAACGGAGTGCATCACGGAGTTGTTTTTACATAGAGGTTATCCTAGGTATTTATTACAAAAGACTGCTTTAGAAATTTATTATAGGAGGATGACAGATTTTCCACACATTTTATTTTATGGATTTTTAGAGAAAGTTCGGAGTATTGGAGGGGTTTCTAATGTTCCTAAGTGTGTTATTGGTATGTCTGTGGACAGTGACACGACTAAACTGTGATTAATAATAATTGAAAAATTATCACTGGAAGCAGTGTTTTGCAAGTCGTTTAGGGAAATGCTCCTAACTTCACATACAAGAAAGTTAATACCATCAAGAGTTTATTGGAGAAGGATGACACCAAAATGTCTCTTCTTTTCTCAGATAGACCTAAGGGTATGTACAAATGCTTCAGTTGTAATGCTTGTAAATACATTCATGAGGGACCTTATGTTTGTTTACCACACCTGAATCATACTATTACTATACCAGGGAGATTTAATTGTAACTCTTTAAATGTGATATATATTGCTTTATGTTCTAGATGTTCAGCCTTTAATATAGGCAAGACTACTAGACAGTTGAATAAGCGTATAAAAGAACATTGTCATGCTATCAAATGTAAGGATGAAAATAACGCCTTATTCTGTTCTTTGTACTTCGTTTAATAAATTTTCCTTTTCTATCCTTGAACACATTGACAAAGATTTAAGAGGTGGTAATATGAAAAACATGGTGGAAAGGAGAGAGACTTTGTGGCAGTTAAGATTAGGGGCTGACAGTTCCTCTGGTCTAAACGACACTGTTAATATAAAATGTTTTTTGGTAGATAGAAAAACAGTTTTATAAAGGAGGTGTTTGTATTTCTTTTAATTTTGTTTTATTTCATATAAATATACATCAAAATATTTCACTTTAAATGTATAATGACTTAATTGATGCAATTAAAGATTTAGTTGGCACGTGTGTGTATGTGTGTGTGTGTGTGTGTGTGTGTGTGTGTGTGTGTGTGTGTGTGTGTGTGTGTGTGTGTGTGTGTGTGTGTGTGTATATATATATATATATATATATATATATATATATATATGTATATACACACACACATATACATAGATACCATAGAAGTTTTTAAACGTTTTGTATTTCTGAAGAAGTTTTATTGACGAAAGCGTGGATTAAACTGTTTTTGTGCTCATTTGATAGGTCCGTTCTCTGTTGCCTTCAGTGTTTTGTGTTTGGTTTAACATTTTGTCAGTACTTATAAAGCTGACAGTCTGAATTAATAATATGATGCAGCATGAGAATTTTAAAGAAATTATCAAGTTTCATAACAACAAGTTAAAGAGTTCATATGCAGAATGACAAGAAGGTAGTACTTTGTATACAGCAGATTATAATTTCTTCATCTGCTGTATCTTTATCCAATAACAAGTTCATTTAGGAGATTCATGTCATATCAAATCCACTCTGAGACCACTAGCAGCAAAATGTGAAACTTGATGAAACAATAATATTACAGTTAAACAAAAAATAACAAGCAAACATTTTTTGTCTCTGTACCCCAAATTGGTGGTGGTGGTGGAGTTGCAGATGTCATTTATTGCACTGCTTGTTTCTTACACATATGACAATACTCTCACACAACTGTTTGTAGAAAGAGAGCAAACACGTTTAGAGCAAAGAAGTGTAACTACTCTGTTGTTGAAAACAGTAGGCAGGATTCACAAAGCCTCCGTGTAAGAGTTATAACTCATACACGGAGGCTGCAGTTAAACGGAGTGATGTCAGCATGTTTTGCATATTCATGAGAGCATGCTGAATCACACTTAAGGCTAACACGGTCCGTGTAAGACAGTAGGGGGCATGTCCGTAAGCCGAGACCTGTAAGCAGACATGCCCCCTGAAGAGGAAAAGTTCCCAAAGTAAACACCCACGACAGAGTCCACGGAAATGTGAATAAACAGAACACAACACATGCCCCCACAGACTATGAACAGAAAACATATAAATAAACATGTTATATATTTTTGTAAATTGTAAAAATGTTTAACCGTGAGTGCGCTCGTTTGCCTGGGCGTGCCCGTAGCGCAGCTACAGTTAGCAGTCAGTGGGAAAGCATATAAGAACTAAATATGCAACAAAAGCCAGGAAGCAATAGTGTAGCGGTGCGGTAGAGATGTTGGCTGAAGAGCAGGCATTCATGGTTCGAGCCCCTACAACACCAATTTTTATTTTTAGCAAAATAAGCACGAAACAAGTCCCTGACAAATATGTACACATAAAACCACATTTTATGTAAAATGTAATGAAATAGCCCATTTATATTGAAGAAATGTGAGGTAACAAAAGAATAAAAAATGCCAGATGTGCCCATAGCTGAGCTACAGTTTAACAGGGTGAGTGCATCTGCCCGTAGATGAGCAGTGGTTTAACTGGTGAAAAATGAGTGCCCGTAGCTGAGCAGTGGTTTAACATGCTAAATCTATGTGCCCCTAACTGAGCTGAGCGTAATATGCATGCCGATAGCCAAATGAGGCTTAAACCAGCGTACCCCGTTTGCGCGGAGCTAGGCAACATTGAGCAAGCCGTATCAAAACTGCCTTTACACAGACACATCCCTCAGCATGTCTAGACAGTCATGAAAAATAAAAAGCAGTGGTCAGGTTCGAGCCCAGGATACTATACACCACAGTCAAGGTACCAAACCACTAAGCCATGACAGCAGTACCTAAAAATGCAATAATAGCTAATATATAGGAATGAATACAAACTGGAGCATGACAATGCAGGTTTACTGAAGTTGATACAATTCCAAAATAGCCAATCACAAATATGTGTGGGAAAAATGGACTATATAAGCCCCATAGGCAGGAATACACAGCATAAACGATTGTAGAACTGAACTGCAGGCAGAATGACAGGAGTAGGAGAGGGTAGTTGCTTTCGAGCACAGAGGTGGGGCATTGAGGAGTCCAGGTACATGGTCTGGCTCCTAGTCCACAATCATGAGGCCCAACTCATGCAGGGCCAGGTCCTCTGGGGAGCATACAGGGCCGAGGCGTGGGACCGGTTGGCTCATGATCTCACCAGTGCCACAGGGATTCCAAGGACTGGTGAGCAGGTCCATCACCAACATGCGGACCTGAAGAGACGCAAGCAGGACCAACTGAACCTTTGGATCCAGGAGGCCCGGCAAACACCCAACGCCCCACTACTGAGTAAGTTACATTTAATTATGAATGTAAGAAATTAAACTAGCTGATATTATGGAGATGTGTATTCCAATATTACTTCATTTATATTAAAGCTGCAGGTGTCCGTTCTGCGAACCGCAGAGCCTATGGTGATAGGCTGGTGCTGTTGCGCCACCAGGCAGGTCAGTAATCCACTACCAGTAACTGTAAAGAAATATAAAAGTATGACAGTCAGCAAAAGAGTGCAGTGTAGTCACTAAGGAATAAAATGTGCAAGTAACAGTGTGAAAGTGTCTGCAAGTATTGCTTGATTACAAAAGTGTGTTTCAGCCTGTAAGTTAAACCGAAAAATGAAACTGTCTGACATAAATTCTGAAATAAAAATGCCCCACCTGTAAGAAAATAGTACACAACCTGCAGCAGGCTGAAAAGTATAGCTGCAGAAGATGATGAAATCACATGTGTGAAATATATCCCTGTTGAAATACTGAAACATGACAGAAGTGAGACTGCTGGAAAGGATTGTAATAACTACAGGTAAAACATGTCGATAAAGCCTAGAAGTAAGTACCATCCTGAATAGTAAAATGAAAGCAAGTGAGAGAGTGTGAGAAAGTGTCATGAATCCAGCAATACAGTAGTAATAACCCCTGAATAAAGTATACTGCAGTCAAGACAGAATGAAATGCATGTGAGAATCAAAACCAAACAGCGAAATCTGTTCAAAGTGTTGCTGCATCTGGAATGTGTATCCCAAAATCTGGATATGTTGCTCTCAGTCTGTAACATGCGGATAGGATGATTGTCTGATATACCAAACATCCACACTTGTCTACAGCTATATAAAGCAAATGTAGCAGGATGATGTAGCTGAACAAAGCTAGATATGAATGTGTATGAAGAACAATAAAATGTATATTGATGTTGCAGTAACAGTCCTATCACCAAGTTGAAATAGTTATCATATAGGAAACTGTAGTTAGAACAGTAGTGTGTATATATCTGTAGCTATTAGAAATGTACAGCATATGTATTGGTATTTGAAGGTATTAATATTATTTTCTTCACCCCACCCTATAACCACATATAACCCATTCCACGTGAAAATGGTATGTGCAATCACAATTAACACCCCTGGACATTTGTCCTGTTGGGTCATATATATTTGCATGTCCGTTGATGCATCTGCCCTGTTCATACATCCAAACCTGATGGCCTGTTGCCATCAATTAACCCTGCATGTTGTTGGACTGTGTATTTCTGTTCAAATTATGCATGTGTTATGCACGCTGTTCAATGGTGCGAATATCTGGGTGTTTGGTTAATGGGAATACTAATGCATGCTGTTACAACTAATTGTGAATGGTATTATATGTCACTAACCCAAACTGTCATGACATAATGCAAAACATAGGACGACAGGGAAGGCGGGTTCCAGCGGACCCACCTCTCCCACCTCAGCTGGTGAGTGCACCTGGCACTAGTGCCGAGTCCGGACCCTCCTCTGGTGGCCCTGTGCCACCTGCAGGTGGAAGCGCTGCAGGGGATGGGGCTCGCCCCCCCTCTGCAAGTGTGGCCGGAGGAGAACCACCACTCACCCTCCGTAGCGTCCGGACTGTGGTGCGTAGGGAGATTCGGGACTCTGTTCTCGAGCCCCTACGCCAGCTTGAGGCATGGGTGGCGCAACTAATGGGCATGCCTGTTGCCTGGCCTACACAGCCCCCAGCACAGCCCCATCCTGGGCAGTGAAGGAACAGTGGCAACTGCCTATGGGTGGGGATATCAGTTCCACTGTTGCTATCTGTGGGCTCATGGGCTCTGGATATCCAAACCTCCATCCCCGTCAATTGTGTAACCCCTCCACATGTGTCATACACCGCCCCTGTATGCGTCTTGTTTGTCTTGTCTGTTTACCTACCCAACCTACCTCCCCAGCTGTACCGACTTCCTTCACCTGACATACCACTCTCACCTGAAAAAAAAAAAAAAAAGGGCACTCTGTACCCACAAAAAAATTACGCTGCCCATTCCGCACACATGTCTGCTGGACATGGAATCTATCAATTACAATTGGCTGTACAACAAGTATTATTGTTGTCCTGACACCTCTCTCAGGGGTGGGAGGTTTCAAATGTCACACCAAATTACATACATATGCACAGCTGTTGCTGATGAAGAAATGGGCAGCTATGGGCCTTACCTACATCCCTCCTGCAAATCCCAAGCTTGTTTCCCTACTGTCTTACCCTCTTTGTGACCCCTTTTTCACCACTTTCCTGTCTCCCCATTTTCTTTTCTTTCAAAGAAAATAGCGCGTGTGTGCGCCAGAGTAAGCACCGTTAAGCGGTTGTAAGCGGGTGTGCGCTTGTGTGCGCGGAGCTAACCGCCAGTGCGCATGCGTGAGCTCCGCGCAAACCAGCGCTAACCCGGTTACAACTGCTTAAAAGTGCCTTAGTCACTTTGATTGACAGGTCCTGTACTCAGTTCAAAAGCAAAATAAAATCCCACTGTCAGTCCAGAACCTTGGAAACACTAGTCTGTATGACCTACCACTAAGCCATGACTCTTATACAAGAACATTGTGCTAAAATAAATATAACATGTAATAGTAGGAATGAATGTAAAGGGAATATAGGATGTGTAGTACCCAAAGCATGTCATGTAGAATTACTGTCAAAACTACTGGATTCCCACAATAGTACTGTTTGAACACAAACAGCCATGCTAGTTGGTAGCTTGTAGATAATAATGTCAGTTAAAGTACATATATAAATGTATGTATATGTACATATATATATATATATATATATATATATATATATATATATATATATATATATATATATATATATATATATATAGTTGTAGGAGTCATTGTGCATACACACTTACTACAGGGAACATGAGAGAGGAATGGAGAAATGTGAATCTACAACACAGCCTGAATCATGAGAGAGATACTAACCTTTACACTCACAGAACACTGTCCACAGTATACCAGCATGGTCCCCGCCCTTACAATCTGAAAGGGCAACGCCTATCCCACATACCCTTTTATAGCACTGAGCTGAAATCACAGTGAGAACTGCAATCAGTACACAACTGGCTGTATGCAATTAGCAAATGCTGGCTTACAATTGGTGAAGAGGCCATCACATGGACCTATGCAGATACCTACAAAAGCATCCAGTACTAATACTCCACACATGCAATACATTCATTGCACTGTCTGGAAGCAGACAGAGGGAGAGAGAAAAGTGAGAGAGAGAGAGAGAACAAAAAAAAAAATTATACACTGTGACTCTGTCACCCGAAGCTGTCAGCAGTGACAGCAGCAGCAGCAAGCAGAAGCAGTGGTAATGCAACCAGCTGCGACAAACACAGGTAATGCAAAGTAGCAGGTTAATAGTGTGCATACTGTGAACCCTCCAAATGTGTCATAGGTCTGTATCTATAGGTATGTCCATGTGATATGTTGTGTGTATGTAGTTCCACCAAAAGGGGATGACCATACATTACATGTCAATCAGTCTTAGGCCATGATCCTGGCAGCAGTTGTCTGTGCGTTGCCCCAGCAATGGCTGTAGTGACTGCTTTGAAAGGTCAGCCAGGTTCAAAAGGCAGGATCAGCCCATCACAAAGGCACACTGGCTGGGAACAAGTGTCTGCAGGTACCCGATATCACTGCATATGCATCCCATACTGCATAATTCCATAGCTTAGCAGACCAGGCCGGTTATGCATATGATGTTGTAGTTCCCAGGGTCAGTCGAGGTGCCTCCTTAGTGGTGTGGGACCACTGTCACTGTATGCCACTGTCCAGGTACATATCCTGTAGTACGGCCAAGATAAATTATCAGTGTTATATGCGGTTGTATGTCCTCTCGGAGTGCAGGTAGAACACATCCCGGGATACCATGAGGTCACAGTGATGCTGTGTGTTCTGCTCTGCTGAGGGCGGCCCTCACCTGGACATGTGAGATGATAGGGAGGTTACATACAGCTGTGATAAATATTTCAACTGGTGGGGGAGAAGGAGGGGGGATACGTGCACCGAACATGTCTGCAAGACTGTTGCCAATATTCGTGTGTTTGGTGAATGTTAAGTAGGTGTGTATTAACACAGAGCTTATCTGAGGCATGTGGTCCATATGTGTAACATAACTGAAGAAGGCCTTGTGGTCATCCATAGTGTTTGTGGCCATTTCCCTCCCAGAGTAGGCCGTGGCCGTTGTTATGATGGACCGTAGCCTAGTACCAGTGCTGACCACAGATGCCTTCCCTTAATGTGAATGTGCTCTGTCCTGCACTAGCTTCCTGCTATTGTTATACAATCTGCCTCTGTCTGGGGTCCACCGGACAGGATGCCTAACCTTTGTGCATAGGGTCTGGGTTAGAAATGTGTGTGCAAGTTCCATGCAATCTGTGGCATGTCCGTGGTAAGCATTTGCAAACGGGTCAGCAGTGTGGCTTGTGGCTTCCACTGGCCCAGTGTGCTGCATGGATACCATCTTAGTCCCAGCAAGTGAATACTGTCTAATCACATACATATCAAAGTAGTCTACTGTGCTGGTGGTGGTGGTGAGATATGTATATCCAGGCCGAGTAACTTCTGTCCACATCACAGTAGTGGACGGCATCCCACATACAGTACCTTGGGATGAACCCCCAGAGTGAGGTTGTGCATTGCACTTGTCAGTGTGTGCTGACCGATGGGGCATGCTACTATGTTGTGTGGAATGTGGCAGGTATTGTTGCACAGGTGTTGGCTGAGCACTGATATCTGGCCATGTACCTGTGTATCCACCATGACACACACACATGCAACATATGGGAGTAGTAGTATATCACTACACATGAGTATCATGTATAGTATGTGTGCCATATATTGCTGACATGGTCTGCTGATATCCTGTTTGTGTTCTCTTCCAGGGAGATGGCGCGTCAGCGTAACCCCGCCTACTCTGTAGCGGAAGACGAGGAGATCCACCAGAGCCTGGTGCGGGAGTATGACATCCTGTTTTCCCACACCAGTCAGAATCAGCAGGAGAAGGCTGCACTGTGGCAAGACCTTGTCCGTAGGGTAAATGATATTGGCACGCATAACAGGACATATGAGCAGGTACGACATCACTGCAGTGATTTAATCCAAAGTGTCCATCAGCGTGCATCAGATATCCACAGGCAACAGGTTGCCACAGGAGGTGGGGTGGCCACACATCCCCCTCACCAGACTGGAGGGGCTACTCCTAAGTGTTGTGGCTCCAGCCCCGGAACACCAACAGCAGTACACCTGCATTATGATGGAGGCTGGTTCCACACAGCCGCACAACATGGAGCGTGCAGGTAATATGCCATATGTACACTTGACTGTTCTGTACACTGTATCATATGCAATATCAATGGCACAGTTGTGCCCACTGACATTAATCTCATCATTTCTGCAGGTCCCTCCAGGGTTACAGCAAGGCAGGCCATCCATGCTGGTGAGTGTGTTTAACATAACCTATAATAGTCCTGATAATGCTAGTAACAGTAGTGTAACTCAGTAGTGCTCTGTGTGTACACTGGGGGGTGTGCATGTGTGCATGTGTGCAGGTGTGCCTGTGCCCATGTGTGCATGTGTGCAGGTGTGCCTGTGCCCACGTGTGAATGTGTGCATGTGTGCATGTGTGCCTGTGTCCACGTGTGCATGTGTGCATGTGTACACGTGACCACATGTGCATGTGTGCATGTGTGCATGTGTGCATGTGCCCATGTGTGCATGTGACCACGTGTGCATGTGTGCATGTGTCCATGTGTGCATGTGTCCACGTGTGCATATGTGCATGTGTCCACATGTGCATGTGTCCATGTGTGCATGTCTGCATGTGTGCATGTGTGCATGTGTGCCTGTGTGCATGTGTGCATGTGTGCCTGTGTGCATTTGTCCACGTATGCATGTCTGCATGTGTGCCTGTGTCCATGTGTGCATGTGTGCCTGTGTCCATGTGTGCATGTGTGCATGTGTCCATGTGTGCATGTGTGCATGTGTGTAGAAGTGCATCACTGGTAACAATGTCTGGAGACTGTAAACTGTGCTTCCTGTGTTCCTCCCACAGGTTCTGGGGCTGCTCTGGTGACCTGCAGCAGGGAACCTGAATCCTGTGCCATGGGTACTGGTAATGATGATATTTGTGTAATGGTACAGGAAGGTGTGTCAGGGTCCGCCATTGGTCAGCCAATTGACAGTACACAGCTGTCAACCCCATCATTGCGCACAGTCATCCTGCCTGTACATCCTTTGTCACCATTGTCCCTAGGTGATGGACAGGATACAGTGGGCATAGACCAGGGTAATGTGGTACCTGTTGCACATGCGTCCACACACAGCAGCCATGGGCAGGGTCCTCTGATGGTACCACACAGACAGTTGCCCATGGGTTCTCGTGGGAGCATCCATGGGCGTACTGCCTCTGGCCGACGTGCCCAAAGAGGTCTGTCAACCTCAGCTATGTTTCAGACTGTCATGCAGGCACAGTCGCGTATGGAAAGGTACACCAGACAGGGTCTGAGGGAGCTGAGAGCATGTCGCACAGCCATGACAGACAGTATGCGTGACATTGCGGATGCTATCCGTAACTTCACCGATGTCATAGACAGACGTTGTGGGGACATATTACAGCAGTTCCACAACCAGATGTCCATGAGCCAGGGCAATGGTGGGCATTTGCGGTGTTGACGTGGCCGTATGCCGGCAACAGCAGCAGCTGGCAGTCGGCATGGACGACAACAGGCAAGCACACGCCCCCATAGTGCCAGCAGCAGCCCCATCAATGCTGGGTCTGTGCTGTCATCGGAACGCCCCAGGAGACCATGTGCACGTGGCTCTGGACAGTCCCAACAGGGACCTGTGTCCAGTCAACACACTCCCGCTTCTGAGGACAGTACCCAGTCTGGCTTAGTACTGGATATGGTCCGTAGCACCCCTGCCAGGCACAGGTACTGTGTCCGTGCACACAGACACTGATCTGTATGACCTGCCAGGTGCAGTCTGTGGCTGTCCACAAACCCCTGTATATGGCAGCTATGAGGTGGAACTGTGTGCGTGCATACACACATGTGAAATGTTAACACCAAGGGTGACTACATACACGCACACACTGCACCAACACTGCCCCACCCTGTACTTATGGCAGACACTCAGCATGGCTTCCGTCCTCATCACAGCACTACTTCAGGCCTCCTAGCCTTTACTAACACCATAAACCATACTTGCAACACTAATTATATATCCTCAGCCCTCTTTTTGGATCTTTCCAAGGCATACGATATGGTTGATCACCAACTTGTAATCCACACCCTGCAAACATTCTGTCTAGATACTGGAGCCTTCCAATGGTTTCAATCCTACCTGCATGGTCGACAGCAGGCTGGCCTCTGGCAGAACAAACTCTCTAACCTTCTACCTAACACCCTCAGAGTACCACAAGGCTCTATACTAGGCCCTTGCTGTTCTCCATCTTCATTAATGACCTTTATACTGTCATCCCAAAAGTCAGCTGTATCCAATATGCTGAAGACTCTACTCTGATCTGCTCAGCCACATCTCCAGTAGAGTTATGGTCAGCTACCCAGACCACCTTTAATACAATAGAAAACTGGCTTTCTGAACATCGTCTGTTCCTAAATCCCAAATAAACTAAACTGCTGTTATTTCACCAACACGTAGGTCTACCGCTTTCACCGTTACCATAACATCAACTGATGGCACAATAATCTCCCCTGACCCATCTACTAAACTATTAGGTGTCATCATAGACAATAACCTCAAATGTGACCTACATGTTAACCAAATTATCAAAGCCATCAATAGAAAACTAGGGTCACTTTACAGAATTAAAGCCTTCCTAGCCCCTCCAGCTAAAGGTGCCATAGCTCGCTCACACCTTGTTTCAACCCTTCTGTATGCATCCCCTCTACTCTCGAATATGAACAAGACTGTCCTTAACAAACACTCAGTTTGCTACAACCACATTGCCAGGTATGCCACTGGGCTGCCTTTTAGGACACATCATTGCATCAATCTAAATCAGCTTGGTTGGCTTGCAATACCCAGCCTAATACAGTATAACCAACTGATTATGTCCTATAAAATCCTCTATAATCCAAACAATACTCCTGCACTTCAAATATTATCACCCCCTATAACAATCCTAGACCGCTTTGATCCTCTAACAAACTACTAATTCAGACTAGCAAATTTAATAACACAGCCGATGATTCTCTCTTTGCAAACTCTGTAAGTAGATCCTGGAACTCACTTCCAGCTGATATTACCCTACTTTCCACCTTAGGTCAATTTAACACTAGACTCAAACAACATTTGTCACTTAACTGGCTATGTCAATGTATTAAGCCTGGCTAACTCGAATGTGTAAAATCTGTGAACCAGTTTACTGTGTAATTTAATTTAATCCTGACTTGTGCTCAGGACTAACATTAACCTGTGGAACATGTTTGACTTGCTTACTTATGTAATCTCTGTAAATAATCTGTTTGTAATATGTAATGCTGGTATTATGTAATGCTGTATCTGCTTACCCTCGTAGCTTTTCTCCCCGGCCTCCCTGAAATGGACATGCATCCAGTCGGACTATCCCAGTCAACAAATGTAGGATAAATAAATAAATAAATAAAATATATTACAGTGACTACAATACAAGTCAGACATTGACACGCACTGACAGCATGCTGAACAAACTGGGGCATACATGGGGACTCAGAATAGCATCCTGCCTGAGCATCACACACCTCCGCAGCTGGCACACAGGCATATATTCCATTGGAACAGAGCACATGCCACACATGGCACACACATCCCCTGTGCCACACACTCACAGCCTGTAGGGCTACACAACACACCTGCTACAGATGTGTTAGGTACCTGTCTTGTGTGCTGCACTGGGGTCCCGCTCAACAGGCTGTATCTGGTGAAGGTCACAGTGATATGCCTCAGGGGCACTATGGTCCACCACAGAACACATGCATACAGGTCAGTCAGAGGCATGGACATATATGACTCACTCATTGACCATGCCAGTATGGCTGCCTGAGACATACCTCCCTGGACTACATGATAGGGAACATAGAATGGATCTCTCAGCATGTGGCACAGGCCAGTATGAGCCTGATCTTGGTTGCCAACATACCCTCACCAGGCATGCTACCACTATATGTGGGAAGGGTGTTGTATGTCTACATTATGCTCAGTCTCCACTGTCATTCATAGGGTATCCACTGGCTGTCAACGTGTGCTTACATGCTAGGGAAGCCACAATGATGTGCAAGGGTCATCTTGCACGTGACACCCATGGCCCGATGTATAATGGCAAAGCTCCTTGGTACACACATACTGCCTTATGCTGCAGGACATGGTTTACATAGCCACCTATGTGGGTATCACACAGGTTAGGATACTAACAGTGCTGCTACACAACAACAGCAGTGTACACCAGAAGATGCATGCACCAGACACTGTCCTCAGCACGGTGAACTGCAATGTCTGTGCAGTACCAGATTCATGATTCATGGCTCACAGGTGTTACCCATCACTGACAGGTTATGCCCCATACCATGCCTGTTGTCCCCTACACATGTAACACACATGGACAGGGGGTGGTATCCCAAGGTACCACAGATACACACACCTCCAGGTTGTTGGCACAGCACAAAGCATCAGGGCCTAATCATGTGCAGCTAACAGTGTGTCGGACTGCCATCTGGTTCATAGCCTGGCACACACAACCCTCCCATACACAGGAAGACCACCTATCCTCCATAACAACACTGGCAATATGACAGTCTCAAGAACTGTGTTTATATGGCTGGACTGCATCCAGCCAAACATTGTGCGTGAGCATTACTGTAGCTACAACACACTAGTTGAAGGGTTCACAGCATGTGGTCACTGAATTGCAGTGGAATGACATTTTACCACTACCACAACAGGTGGGAACATGCAGCACCTGTACATCGACTACATGTAGACTATATGGCCCAGACCAGATGTGTATCCCCTGCTGTAGGTATTTCACCATATACACCCACACTGTATAGAGACATACCACGTGCGGACCCTGCACAGTAAGACACAGTCATATTGGTATACATTGCAAATACCATTTATCCACTCGAGGCATGTGTCAGACATGGTAACTACTGCAGGTCACAGGTATTTATGTGTATGTGTCACACACATACATCATGTGTGCAATGCCATTGCTGGTTTAGGCAATGGCATGCATTGTTATGTACAAAGACCCACATAAGGTCATACTGTGTGACACAACCACACGTGGCAGTTGTGGGTTACCAAAACATACCTATCTGTACCCTGACAATGGTAATAGACACAGTAGCAGAGCGCACTATTGGCATTACTAGCCAACTAGCCCTGTTTGGCTGTGCTGATAGTGTGGTGACATCCCCTGTGTTTACTGGGGGAGTATGCAGCATCTGGTGTATTGTAGTATTTGCCAAAAGGATCTGTTCTCTCACACTTGCATTTACACACACGCTACTAACCCCACACACACGCACACTTGCCATTTGCAGGATTCATTCCCCTACCTAACTAAGTCATGACACGTGAGAGAGACGCATAAGCAAAGCGCACTATTCGGTTTACTAGATAGTTCCTCTTCTCTGGCTGTACTTATAGGGTGCTGACAACATCAGTACTTTGAAAGGGTAATGTGCATCAGGTAGTGTGATCTCCTGATTGCCAAAACTAACATGTTTTTCATACAGAAATGCACACACACAAACTCCCCACATCCCAACACACACACACGCCATTTACAGGTTACAAACTCCTACCTAACTACATTACGATAGTCGGGAGAGACGCATTAGCAGAGTGCGCTATTCACATTACTGGGAGGCTTCCCTTCTTCTGCTGTACTTATAGGGTGCTGACATCATCTGTGTTTAGAAAGGGGAATGTGCATCCTGTAGTGTGTTCTCCCATTTGCCAAAAGGGACATTTACCTCACACAAAATTGCACACACACTAACTCTCCTCATCCAAACACACACACACTTGCCGTTTGTAGGATTTAAACCACTACCTAACTATGTTATGACACTCAAAATGGACGCATTAGCGGAGCACGCTATTCGCATTACTGGGAGGCTTCCCTTCTCCTGCTGTACGTATAGGGTGCTGACATCATCTGTGTTTAGAAAGGGGAGTGTGCATCCTGTAGTGTGTTCTCCCAGTTGCCAAAAGGGACATTTACCTCACACAAAATTGCGCACACACTAACCCCTCTCATCCCAACACACACACTTGCCATTTGCAGGATTCAAACCACTACCTAGCTATGTTATGACACACGAGACAGATGCATTAGCAGAGCACGCTATTCGCATTATTGAGAAGCTTCTCTTCTCCTGCTTTACTTATAGGGTGCTGACATCATCTATGTTTAGAAAGGGGAGTGTGCATCCTGTAGTGTGTTCTCCCAGTTGCCAAAAGGGACATTTACCTCACACAAAATTGCACACACACTAACCCCCCTCATCCAAACACGCACACTTGCCATTTGCAAGGATTCAAACCACAACTTAATTATGTTATGACACTCGAGATGGACGCATTAGCAGAGCACGCTATTCACATCACTGGGAGGCTTCCTTTCTCCTGCTGTACTTATAGGGTGCTGACATCATCTGTGTTTAGAAAGGGGAGTGTGCATCCTGTAGTGTGTTCTCCCAGTTGCCAAAAGGGACATTTACCTCACACAAAATTGCGCACACACTAACCCCCCTCATCACAACACACACACTTGCCATTTGCAGGATTCAAACCACTATCTAGCTATGTTATGACACTCGAGATAGACGCATTAGAAGAGCACGCTATTCGCATTATTGGGAAGCTTCTCTTCTCCTGCTGTACTTATAGGGTGCTGACATCATCTGTGTTTAGAAAGGGGAGTGTGCATCCTGTAGTGTGTTCTCCCAGTTGCCAAAAGGGACATTTACCTCACACAAAATTGCACACACACTAACCCCCCTCATCCAAACACACACACTTGCAGAATTCAAACCACTACCTAACTATGTTATGACACTCGGGACAGACGCATTAGCTGAGCGCGCTATTCACATTACTGGAAGGCTTCCCTTCTCCTGCTGTACATATAGGGTGCTGACATCATCTGTGTTTAGAAAGGGGAGTGTGCATCCTGTAGTGTGTTCTCCCAGTTGCCAAAAGGGACATTTACCTCACACAAAATTGCACACACACTAACTCCCCTCATCCAAACACACACACTTGCAGGATTCAAACCACTACCTAACTATGTTATGACACTCAAGACAAACGCATTAGTGGAGCACGCTATTAGCATTACTGGATGGTTTCCCTTCACCTGCTGTACTTATAGGGTGCTGACATCATCAGTGTTTAGAAAGGGGAATGTGCATCCTGTAGTGTGTTTTCCTAGTTGCCAAAAGGGACATTTCCTTTTCACAGCCTTTCACACACACAAACCCCACTCACCCACACACACACACTGAACATTTGCAGGATTCAAACCCCTACCTAACTACATTATGACACTTGCGAGAGATACATTAGCAAAGCGCACTATCCGAATTACTGGGCATCTGTTCTGCACCTGTAGTATTTATAGGGTGCTGACATCTTTATTTCTACAGAGGTATGTAGATGTAGTACTACCTGTCAGGTGGGGGGTAGCATATATATGCATTTGCAGCCACCTACGTCAAGGTCAGATATGCACATCGCACTGGCAGGTTATGTTCTATACCATGCTTTGGGACCACAGGACCTGTAACACACAACACAACCAGTACAGAACACCACACCCACATCCAGGACACACACTTAGCTTCCCTGGGAACAGTGCCAGGATATGCAGGTGTTCACATACACCATTCCAGTTGTTAACATCAGGTACAGGCATATTGTGTGTGAGAACTACTCAGGCCTCTACCACTTTACCCTACAGCCACTACAATTTGTGGGTCCATGTGCTATGGCAGAACCACACACCACAGCCACATGGGTGAATACATATTGCACCTGTCCATCTGCAACGTGGGTACTCACTGTTCCACACCAGAGGTAGACCACCATTGTTGATATCTGACCATACCCACCTTTCCCTGGACATCCATATCCCATATCCACCCCCAGGCAAGGTTATCACTGCACACAAACTGTGTTTAGCACAAGCAGACTCTACACTTGTGTAGACTGGGGTGGATGACTTCAGAGGACCCATGCTGGAGGACTATACTGGCCACTCAGCATAATCCTTGACAATTGCATTCTATGAGCATGTGTACAGTTTGCATTGGTCATGCTATCCCACATATACCCATGACTGCTCCACAACAAGACACCTGTCAGCTGTACACCAGCCATATATGCGCCATACAACAGACAGAGTGAACTAATACATTGCAGAGCTGTAGCCCACAGAGGGAGTACATCTGTGGACAGTTCCAGCACGGCACTTCATTCACACATACTCATTACAACACAGTGTTGACAGTGGTATCCTCCAGAGAATGCAGATAGGGCTCCCCTCAGTCTGTTATTGATGGACACCTGCTGTTAGAGATCCTCAGCAACCCTCTCACAGCACACACCGACAACATGGCTGTGGCTTAGCACATTCAATCCCTGAGACCTCCACGGTGCCCCTGCTTGACAGAGGCACAGCTCACTAGCCTCACATGTTGCCTTCTGTGACCTACTTTACAGTGGCACAGTAGCCTACTATCCTGGGGATGCAGATGCCAAGCACACTCTGGCTGAGCTGTCATTCCCTAGGGCAAGAAGCCTAGTATTGACCTCTACACCCATATGTTCAATTGTCGGATGCACAATATTTGTTGTGCTGTTCTACTGTTTGCAGGTCTTTATTGCCATAGCATTCCCTGTTCCTATGACCAACTTGTGTATCTGTGGAAGATGTTTGCATATGACGGCGATCCACTATATCACTTATGTCTCTGTGGTCATTTACTGTGTGCACTGGGCTGATTGCTGTGTTGTGGTTGGTTCCTGGACTGACACGTACAAATACCAGATATGTGTGGCCAACTGCTAAACGGAGATATGGCCTAAGTGTGTGAGAATGCCCAGTTCAGCCTTTCCATGGCATGTTGTCTGACATATGCCTCATTTATCAAAGTGTGCGAGCATGCCCAGTGTGAGCTTTCCATATGTTGCACTCTGAAGTCCACCACCTATTTGGGTGTGTGTGAACTTCGACAATATCGCACGTTTATGGTTGTGTGTTGGGTGTCATGTTGTGTACTAACTGGCCAACTGCTTCGTGTCTGCCACAACAGGGATTATACTGTGCCTGCAGAGATTGCATGGGATACTTTGCAGACAGTTCTCAACATACTTTCATAATGTCCTGACACTGTAGTACCATATAGTGTACTGGTTCGGTACTTTCACTGTGGTGGACAGTATCCTGGGCTTTAATCCTATGACTGCTTGACATCTTCATAGTGAGCACAACAGACTGTGTAGGGGCCAGTTGTGCACATATGACCATGTTGCAATATGTTCAGATATGGACTACCTACACCAGGCTCGTCCAACATTGCTAGTGTATTCCACAACATGGGTGGACATTGGCAAACACTAGCGATGTTCCCTAGGCCATTTCTGATGCTAGTCACAGGGTGTGTTTGTCCTTCGACACATTGTAACTGGAGTTTGCCATGACATATGTCATGGTTAGTATACTGTGCCTCTGTCTACCTCTGACATAACAGTGATACCCAGGGTTAGCCTACCATCTCCCATACACTCATCAGGATGCCTCTTCAGGGGTGTCAATATGTGGCTCTCTGGCTGACCTGTACCAGGAGTTTACTGAAGTGTGGGGGTGCCTTCTGTGTTATGGATCATTCTGTACAGCTTGTCCTATGTATGTCAGTGCTGGGGTTCAGGTCTCTCATGTGCATAGCTCACTGCCATTCAGATTGTACAAGGTGCAACATGTTCATTCATTCCAGGTTGGACATGGCTTCATACCTCAGGCACAGCTTTCCTGTAGCTGGGAAGGATGGCGGTGTGTGGGGCTGCAGTTTGTTTACTCAGGCAACACATGGCATCTGTTCATGTTTTTTGCTACCCCTGGTGGGGTACTGTTGTGGACTTTACAGTTGATGGAGGTGTCTGCTGCGGTATATCCCACAGGGGCTATTGTAGTCAGTTGTGACGCTGATGGAGGATGGCTGCAGAGCCACAGTGAGTTCCCCTTATCTACATCTGCCGACCTTCATGTTTGGGTGGGTATATGGTACATGTTTCTGCGAACACTACAGCCACATGTTTGTCCAGTGCAGGATATTTATCACCTTTTATACCCAGGTCTCACATTACATGTTAGGTACCTCATGGGTTAACACCTGTGTGGTAATTTGTGGGCACTTACTGTATATCCACGGTGGTTGTCTATACACAGTTATGCAATTAGCTTGCTGACATGGCTATGGCTACAGTTGTCTGTTTGTAGGTGGCCCTTTTGTGGGTTGCTTGTATCAGCTGGGGGTCGGATATGGTGGGCTGTTTGCACTCCTCTGCATACATGCTCAGTCACAGTCCTTCCATGTTGGCCTATAACTATGGGACATATATACAGAACGGGGGTGGGGGGGCCAAGACCAGGCCTTGTGGGATGCCACTCATATCCGCTTTGTAGTCTGACATGGATGCGGCATGTCAGACCATGTCAGTTCTGTCCTTGGTCTGGTTTGCAACCCCTCTACTGACATAGGGGTGTATATTTAAGCTGGTGAACATATCCATACTGAACTCGTACGGTATTGTCTAGAAGCATGTGCACGGTCCAGCTATGCTGTGTGGACCACATTGCCCTCATCAATGACCTTAATGACTGCTTCAAATGGGTCAGACATGTTTAGGGGCAGGTTCTGCAGTTACAACAGCCACACTGTGTAGGGTCCAGTATCAGTAGGTCCACAATAGCCTTCTGTCTGCGGTACATACTGATCCTTTCCATAGCTGTGCAGAACAAGCTTGTCAGGATCCTGGGGTGGTAGTTTGGAGTATCCATTCAGGAAACACCTTTGTTGTGATGGACCACTGTTGTTGTACACTGCTCTTTGGGTACATATCCTGTGGTAAGGCTGACATTGGGCAGTAGTGTGATTTGGCATTCCATTATTCTTGGAGTCCATGTTGGCCTCAGCACAGGACACCATCACATACCTTTGCTGCTGTGTGTTCTGCTTTGCAGATGATGGCTGTTACTTCAGCATCTGCAATGTCAGGGGACCATCAGTCTGCTGGGATACGTATTTTGCACTCGGGGGGGTGTTTGCACTACACCTGACAGGTTGTATGTTAGCAATATGTGTGTGTGTTTGGTATGTTGTTTGTAATATCTGTGTGATTCGGAGCATAACTGTGGATGCCCAACATGGTTCCTACCTTCAGTTGGGTAAGCCTTGTGATTATCCTTAGTGTCCTGTACGTTTTGTATCTTCATAGGTTCATGGGTTCATACTAGGCTAGACACCCTAGGCCATTAGTAAGCCTAGCCAGAGTGTGTGTGTCTTTCGCCACCCCTTGCTATGTTCAATTATGGCCATTTATGAGGTTCTTCACTGTGCCTCTGTCTGGTCGTGACACAGTGAGGACCCCCAGTATACATGTACGGTCATCCATCCACTTGGCAATATTCCTGTTGAGGGGTGTCAGTGAGGGGCTCTGCCTACCATGGATTGGGATCCTGTTTCTGGTTGTGGGGAGCCTATGGGTTATGTATCTGTCCCTCCAGCACATCTTATTTCATTATGTGTTGAGGCTGACATCTGTGACTCTCTCAGCTCCAATGGCTTTGATTTCCTGTGGTGTAGCATGTCCATTACTCCTGTGTTGGACATGGCCTTGTACAACAGACATACAATGCCTCTGTGTAGGCAGTGTGTGACTGCAGTCAGCTGGGGTGTCTACAGCCAGGCAGCATATGACATATATTTCACATCCTTTTTTCTGTTGGTGGGGTAACTATGAGGTCTTCCGAACCGCTGCAGGTGTCACGTACGGTACATCCCATATGAGTCATTGTACTAGATTATGGGTCTGATAAGGGAACAGTACAGCGGCACAGTGACCTCTGTTGATGTTGATGTGAATCCTTTCATGATACGGTGTCCAGTATTGAGAGTCTTCATAGCCACATTGGCATTGTGGGTGTCACATGACAGATTAATGTCGACTTGTGTCCCTAGGTCCCTGATTACTCCTTACATACATAATGGTTTGACACCTATGTGGTAATTTGTGTGTACCTTGTCTGGTATTTGGTGGGACATTCATACTGTCCAGTGTCTTCGGATGTCTGGGTGGAGTTCTTGTGTGTGAGAGTGCGGTCTGTCGTATGCTACAGACTGTACAGCAGTTTTGACTACAGTTATGTGCACATGGGTGGTGTCCGCTGCTTTGTGCATTGTCAGTTACCTGGCAATATGGGTGTCTGTGCTGCATATGGATACTCCCCCTCCTTTGATGTTTTGGTGCAGGTGTTGGGGCCATAACACATGATATGTGGTATAACCTAGTAGTGCTGGTGTGCTATCACTAGGCTTGCAGCAGGCTTCTGTCACTGCACAGACATCAATGTTCTCCATAATGGGAAGTGCCTCAGGGGCATGCATATTGCAGTTTACACATCTGGCATTGGTCAGCATTACCCTTATGTTTCCTACCACTTATGTTTTCTAGGGTGGTGGGTAGTCTTTTTGGCCTTGCCTACATACGGCTCTATGGAGGTGGCAAAGGCCTTATCCAGTATCCAGACACACACGGGTAACAGCTGAAAGCCATCCCTGGAACAGCAGCATGGCTTGTCATGCTTGACATCTCAAGCAGACACACATTAGACCCTCTTGGACTGACAGCTGTAACTGTGCCAGCTGTTAAACATGAGCATTCTGTGTTTGTACTGTGGCATCATTCTTGGTGAGGGTTGAATGCTGCACACAGCCAGTGTCATCCCGCCCTGGGGTACATACTCAGAGGGACCATCCATGTCTCTTTTGATGTTGACCAGGGAGGTACATCTCAGGTAATTCACACCAGCATGGACATTGAGTGCATCATATTTCTGCTTGCTTTGGGGTGACCTGCGTACTTGTGTTATGTGGAATGTTGTGGCAGCCTACAAGCAGCTTACTCTACCCTTTCCCTTGTTCAGTCTGGTGAGTGGGACAGCAGTGTGTCTGCCTATACAGACACCTATTACGACTGTATCAGGCATGTTGTTTCTCCTTCTGGCCTGTGACTGTTTGGCACACCAGCTTTGCATACTATTCGTTGCATGTGCTATGTTTGAAGGTTGTGGTTGCTTGTGATCTACTTTGGAGGCTTCTGTTGGTGTGGTGTGTTTGTAATTAAGGCCTCCGGGAATATTTGTCTGTGTTTATGTGTTTGGTTTACAGTTGTGGTAGGTCTATGTGGGACTGGGTTTGTGGTGTATGTGGTTACCTTCTCCTCCTGACTAGTTTTGACAGTACTGAGTTGGTGGAGCTCAACCTCTGGTTTGGATACATGGATGCATCTATCACATATATTTGTATTTATTGGGGGTGTTGTGGTTGTCTGTGTACTTGGTACTGGTGTCACATTGCCTCTGGATTCACAGATTCTACTTGTTGTGGCTGGACTGGTATCCACATTCTCCATACTGTGTGCGTTTACACTGCACACATCTTGCTGTTTATACATCTGTCATTGGGTAGCATTACATCTAGGTTCCTATCCCTTGTAGAACCTATGAAGGTGGGTTTGTGTTTTGAGACTTACCTATTCAGAGCATGCTGTGGGTACTGACAGCCTTTGCCGGTATCCATGGGGCATGGCATGATAGGTGCACGCCACCCCTAGCAGGTGGTGCATCATGTCAAGCTCCGCATGTCTTCCCAGCCTGAAATACATTGGCTCCCCTTTGACTAACTGCATTACTTTAGCCAGTTATTGCACTTGATCATCCCATCGTCATTTTGTGGCTTCATGCTTGGTGAGGGTGGATGTTAGTCAGGGTGCTCAGGTGTGCATATAGTACATGGTGTTACATTACTTAACACATAGCATTCATGCCTCAGGTGGTGCTGCAGGGCTGCCTCTGTCGGATGTGCATATTACACTTCCCTGTACATGTTTCTGAGCAGGTCATGTCATTTTAGGCATCCATGATATTATTATTTGAGTGAGTCAGAGGGGGTATCATTACCAGGGTTCCTACTGAGCCAGTGTATGTGCTATGCATTGCCTCTTTGCCAAGGCCAGGGCATACTGGGCACGCCTCCTTCTGCCTACTGGGGCAGGCTCAGGTTGTTCCTCCTCCGAGTCACGCTCTGCCTGTGATGGCCTTGGCAATGGTGGGGGGCTGTTTGGCCCGGCCCTATGCTGGTCCTGCTGCAGCTGTTTTCGCAAGATCATATTATGTAGCATAGCACATACCATGACAATTTGGGTACATGTAGTTGGTGTGTACTGCAAGGCTCCACCAGATGTGTCCAGACACCGGAACCATGACTTGAGCAGCCCAAACACACGCTCTATTACATTACGTGTTTGTGCGTGTGCCTCATTATGGCGTTCCTGTTCAGGTGTGTGTGCATTTCTGATGGGTGTCATCAGCCATGGCTCCAGTGCATAACCTGCATCCCCCACTAGGTGTCCGTGTGGGATGTCCCCATTGGCAAATGTCTGGTACAGCTGCGTCAAATGCCAGATGTGGGAATCGTGGTAACTCCCAGGGCAGCCAGCACACACATTCATTATTATGCCCTGGGCATCACACACAACCTGGCAGTTGATGGAGGGGAAGCCCTTGCGGTTAATGTAGGCCCTACCCCGCTCACCGGCTGGTGCTTTGATGCGTGTGTGCGTGCAGTCTATTGCACCCAGTACCTCAGGGTATTCCGCTATTTGCTGGAAGAGATGCATATTGCTGGCCAATACCTCACGGGCATTGGGGAAATATACATGATCACCGACATGTGCTGACATGGCATCCAGGAACTGGTGCAGTACCCTGGAGGCTGATGCCTGTGATATCCCCATCATATCGCCAGTTGGTCTCTGGAAGGTACCTGTTGCTAGTATTCTTAGTCCAACACATACCTTGGTTTCCACTGGGATGGGTTCCCCTCTGTTGGTTCTGTGTGTGAGGTGTGGCCTGCACAGCTCAACAATTTGCTGCAGGAGCTCTCTGTCCACTCTATAGCGCTCTACTATCTCCAGCTCATGTAACCCGTGGTAGGTGACCCTGGGCCTGTACACTCTTCTCTTTCTCCTTACTGTGGGTTGTCTGGCACCATCTGCATTGTCACCACCCTCAGCAAGTCACCTATGTCTCCTTATGACAGCTATGGCAGCCCCGAACAGTTCTGCTCTGAGTTCAGCTTTTTCAGTTTTCACTTCTATTAGCTTACTCCTGTCTTGCAGTGTCACTTAAGGGAAACATCCTGCACTACTGTTTGCAGAGTTTTAAGTGCTGGGCTGGGCTACTATTCTGCCTGTGTAATTGCCTGCTTCTAATTGTTTTCACCTGCTAGCTTTAGCAGTTATCCCTGCTAGCTTCCTATTAATTCTGTTGCTTCCATTTTCCTCTCTGTTTCCTCTGGGGGGAGCAACATGCATACTATCAGAAACACGCTCACAGTGGCTTACACGCGCACACACGTGCTTACACGGTTCAGAATCTACTTATTCCGGTTAAAACGCGCGTACACCCGCGCAAACACTGTTACACGTCTGCCAACAGCCTGCAACATACTCAGCCTGCCCTACACACGCGCACACCCGCACAAACAGTGTTAAACATCTCCCAACACGCTCCCACATGGTCAGACTGCCTTACACGTGCGCACACTGTCCTACTTGCGCTTCATGGTGTGCACACGTGTGCATGCACGCTCAGCAGGAAACTTTAGTGTAAGTAACAGTGTATACCTTCCATTTCTTGACTTTCCATGACTTATCTAGTGGCACACCTCTTTCCATGATCTGTGCCTGTCATCTGTCATGTTACACTGGCCTCCAATGAACTGCATTTCTTTCTACAATTCCCCCCTGTGATGTCACCTATCTCCTACTCTATTCCTCCCCCTTATGTATCTCTTACACTACTCAGACTGTGCTCATTTGCTATGTGACTGTGAGATTCAGTATCCGTACCCTCATTTACATGAGATTGCCTACTAATGCTTAGTTACATATCCTAGACTCAGCTTCCCCCCTTAGCAACCACTACACGGTGGCCATGTTGTTTTTGGTCTGCTGGTCCCTGCATTGTCATTCCATGTATTGCATGAAACCCACATTTGTGGGTTTATAACCTTCTTTTTTATGTTTTTATACAGCGCAGCCCGTTTGCGCGGGGCTGCGCTGGGTTTAAACATCAGCGATTGCCGAAAAAAAAAATTATAATTTTATTATTTTGGCATCGGGTTATATTGCCAATGGCCACATATTTGGCCATTGGCATGCTGCCTGAGTCATATGCAACCTTTTTTTGGAGCTGACATGGCTCCGTTGTAGAATTTGCAGAAACGTACTCAGTTGTCAACTGAGTACATTTCTGCAGCTAAAATGTCTC